>NW_020538040.1:157447941-157470334 GCF_003426905.1 Ctenocephalides felis
TGTTCTGTGCCGATCCGTATGCCGTGGAAAATATTCTTGGTCCACTGTTTTCACACCAATGTTGTTTTTTATCTGGTGAGCGAAGTATAATTTTGGAGACATTTTTAGGGGATTCAAAACGCAAAGTAGAAGTTATAATTTCATCATTTCATGGAGCTAATGCATTCAGAGAGGAATTGGTACATGGTTTTATATTATTATATTCAGCAAAAAGAAAAGCTTCATTAGCAACTCTGAAGTAAGTGATAAATGATACAGAGATATATGATCAATTAATAATATTGTGGTAATATTATTAATATATATTACATGTTTTAGTGCTTTTTCATTCAATATACCAAATCTGCCAATTCAGATAATGGCAGTTACTGATAGTGGTGGTGCCAATGCATTTTTTAACTGTGATATAAGTCATCAGTTAATAACTGAAGGAAATGCAACTGCTGATAGACTTGGAGCACATTTTTTGACATCTACATCAAATTCTCAACATAAAAGTAAGTGTATGTAAATCTAGTACCAAGATTTGCATGAAATAGTTTTGTAATTTCATAAATCATTTTTTCTTACTCTGTTTATATCGCATAGCTGCATTTTACACCCCTTTCTTCAAAGAAGTATGGGACAAAAAGCCTGAGATTGAGCAAGCTTTTAATATGGAAGAACCCCAAATGGTTGTATCAGGAGATGAAGATGATGACCATTATCATAGTATCCAGCATGCAAGAAATGACAGCTATATGATGAAGAGCAATGATGGGTTAGTATATTGATATATATTTGTTTGGTTGCATATCATATAATACAGTGGCACACCAATATATGTGTTTAATTTGTTTTGTAACCACGCTCGTATATAGAATCGCTCTTATCTCGAACCAATTTTTTCCATATGAATACATAGAAATGTCATTAGTTCATTCAGCGACGTAGTTTTAGTTATGTATTTTCAATGTTGAAATTCAATAAATATACTATTATTTTATTTAATTTTTGTTTACATACATGTCTATGATATGTTACATCCTTGTCATTCTCATATTTTTGGATAATTTCATGCTGGGCTATATTATAAATGCACATAATATTTTGTAAACGTGCAAAAAGCAAAAAAAACTCAACTTATATAACTGTACAATCACTATTAAGCCAAAATATCAAATGTTAAAATATCCTTATTATATTTGTATGGGTACTATTAATTAATTAATGTTAATATATAATTGAAATGAATAACTATAAAATAATTTACTATCTTAAACAGCCAAAATATTTCTATGGTTGGAAAATCGTCGACTCGTATTTCGAAACATTTGTATGTCGGGTCACTCAAAGACGATGTACCTCTGTATATGTCTGGGTTTATATTTCTATGTATTTTTATGTATGTGTATCGAAAATTTTTGTGTGCACATTGTACATTCATCACAAACGTAAGTCATAAACTACTGACATCAACCTTATTTTCAAACAAACACAGAAGTGGATCTGAAAATTATGAACGCTTACCCATAATTTCTTTGGACTCCTTAAATGGGCCAGATGATTTAATGAGTTCAAGTGACCATAGTGATAAATATGCTCACATTGGAGGAGGATCACATCGACATCATCAATCTTATCATCATTCAGTGCACCAGGAACAGCGCACCAGGCACCAGAGACATCATCAATATCCATATAATTCTAGAACAAATGGAGATTCTAATAGGATTCAGGACCACCAAGGTTTTAATTATTTTCATATTGGTAACTGCATGTTTAATCATTTTATACTGGCTTAATGTGCAACTCCATTCTAATTGTTCATTTTGCTAATATATGTATGTATATACTTAATTATATGGATATATTTAAAGTAATTAGGATATCGATATCTACTCAGATAAATGCTTAGTTGCATGCAATTTTAAACTCTGGTTATCAATGCTTACTCATTTTTATTTCAATTTTATATTGACCTTGTCTATTGTTGTTTTTTTCTTTTAAGTTTTATAAGACCTATGGTTTCTCAATCAAATTATATTTAATTTAATTTTATATAATTTGACATTTATGCCCATTGCTTCATTTAGGCATGTTTTGTGTAAAATCTAGAATTAAATACTTTGCAAAGTACCAATAAATATATGCTGATGCTCATACTCACTACCCTTACAAATACCTAATCTATATTAACAGTTACAATTTTAATAACTATGTTTACAAACTTACTAAACTATGTAAAATACTTTATATATATATTTGTGTAGCTAGATCTAGAGTACTGTTGTCTGAGACATCATTCAGACCACGCTTTTTTTAGAATGCGGAAGATATAGATAAATGTGTGCCTATAGAAAAAGACAAATATCAAAACAACCTTAACAATAAATGTATTCATTGTTTATGTGGCAAATATAAATAATGGAATTGAATTCTGTATATTTTACCTTTGCATTCTACAATAGCATGTGAGGTCTGAACCATGTCTCTGTTGATTTAAATTTTGTAATATGATTTTTAAATTCTAAATTATATTATATTCCATATCCAAAATAAATTTTAGAGCAATTCAATTGCTAAACCAGTTCTAGTTTTGAATGAATTGGCATTGTTTCGTTGTGTGTGCAGGGTTTCAGGTGTATCCGCCGCCCACGACACCGCCCGAACCTGCACCGCCAGACCAACAGTACGGCACCAGGCAACACGTGACCGCCTCTCAAACCAGCTTGGATGAGATCACATGTAATAAAGATTATTTTTCCATGTCTTTTCGTTATCTATAGGCTACAAGCCCTTTGCATTTTATTCAAATGTTTGTGGATTTTATCAATGTCTCACCGTGCACAATACACAATAATCTGAAGCGCAATACACAATAACTACCCAAAAAAATTTTATTGTCCTAAATATTTGTTAAAGCTGTTTCTTATATAAAACACATACTTTATTTGTCAATGCGCCATATTTGAAAAATACAACGAGAACATTTTAATTTACATTATTGTCATATGTAACTTGTTATGATATAACACTAATTTATTCTCATTATTATTATTATATTTAACATGAACTATGTGCATGATTATGTATTTTATGAATAGCCAATTATAAAAATACTCAATATTCAGATATATTATTAATATGCTTTTACATTTTATCATATTATAGCTATATATGTATTTTAATTTTGAATCTTAGTTTTTGATGCAGTATTTAGTTTTTAGTGTGGTTAATTTCTCATTATTAGTTGTTTGAATACATATTTTAATTAATAGGTATGTTTCAATTTTTATTAACAATATTAATAAGAGCATGTACATTATTTATGAACAATTTTATTTGAAATGCTTGTTTGTTTCAGCTGACGTAAGCGGTTCCAGAGAATCCTTAGCTACTCATGATTCAGGTTATTTTTTAATATAATTTTAAAGTGATATGTACAATAATACTATACTATTCAATCTAATATAATATTTTTTTCATTTTTCATTGTTGTTCTAATACAATGTTTTAGATGGTGTTGTTCTGACTGGTGAACGTACCTCTCGTCAATGGATTAAACAGTATGGTGGCCATCACGCATTCACAACTGGACGAAGACGTATATCTGTTCCAAAATCAAGACCTAAAGGTGTCAGCCAAACACTGAAGGTATATTTGCATAGCAAATAATTCATGTTATTCAAAAATTGTTATTACAAATCTTCATAGATTATTTAAGGATTATTTGCACAATAGTCCACATAATAGCTATTAGTGAATTATTGTAAATGCCATATAAGTATATATAAATTTGATAAAAGGCTTAAAAATTATTTTATGTTGATAGCAACCAGGAAAATTGAACCTGAAGAATTTTTCAATAGTAACAGAAGCTATTGCACGTATGAATGTTGGTGCAGGAAATGTTAAAGGATCACATGGTGGGAAAGCACAAACTGGTATGAATACTTTAGGACATGCGCCATTAGCTGCTCCAGAAGATGATAATGAGGAAGCTGAGTATGCCAAGGTGAGATTGAAAGTCGTATATAGTATTTGTTCTTAATTTTTAATTTGAAATATTCATGTATAATTTAATTTGCAGATTAAAGAATTAATGCCACCTTATGGGCACAGTGATAGTGAGTGTGCTTTCACCTTAGAGCAAGAAGCTCTTGCAAACAAACTTAAGCAAAGTAAAACCAGACAAAGGCGAGAGAAAGGACAACCATGTAAGTTTTATGATATACTTTTGTGATTCTCAAACAAACTGACTTATTTTTCATTCTGTAAACTGTGTCATAAAAACAGATTCTGTTATGGAAACACATTATGACTAAAATGAGGTATTCTAACAAAGATTGTGATGGTTGCAGATCTTTTTTTTTTTAATATTCATTTTCAAGTTTTTAATTTTTCGAAGAAGAAGTTTGTGTTTTTGCTAATGAATGAATGAATGAATGAATGTTTGTGAAGTTGCTAATTTCATGTTTTCTAATGTTTCAAGTAATTCTGAATGGAATGAGACCATGTTTTAATCTTGAATGGATTTAAAAAATTTAAAAACTGTTCAAAATATATTGGTTGCAATCGTGTTGATTAAATTGACTGGGCCATTTCTTTGTAAATAAATATTGAAACTAGTGGGGTGCATGGCATTGTGCCTTAAGGCAAATTGCTGGAACTACCCGTACCGTAATTAAAAATCTTGGTACGAAACCCAAAAAATTTACATAAAATGTGTACACATTATTAAAATCTCTATAAAATATCTGATAATTTAATGTACATATGTTCAATAAACATATTTGTTCGCGCCAATCAAAGCATGCAGGTATATTGAGGTAGAAAACAAAAAATCATCAATGGATAATAATCATACAAGTCAATCAATCAATCAGATCGTTATCAAAAACATATTAAAATTATTATAATTACGATTATAACTTGCAATTCAATCAATCATTTGAAAAACAAGATTTGACCGCTAAATGACATTTTTTTAACTCATTTTTATTGAGAGTCCATAACCACTGGACCTGCCTTCCCAAAAATTTAATCAGTTGTTTATCTTGTCAATACAAGTAAATATCAAGTGATCATTTTTGATCGCCAAATGACATTTTTCGGATGTTTTTTGAATTATTCAAATCGGTTGATCGGTGTTTCCGAAATCGTCGACGAAAATTTGTATCCGCCCACACACACACACAACATACATACATACATACATACATACATACATACATACATACATACATACATTTTTTCTAAGGTATGCTAAAATATTCAAAAACCTTTGAAACGTAAAAATATATAAAAGTTTCCATTTTCGATTATTTTGTGATTACTATAACTTACCCTACGAGAAGTTAAAAAACTTTTAGAAGAGTTTGATGAAACCTTGTATAGCAATAGTTTTCGTAGCCTGAAATAACATACTACTAAACTATTATAGGCCTACGATTAAGTTTATTACGTGTACGTATCGGGAAGTTCAGGCAACTTATCTTAAGGCAAAATACTACTTATATTTAACTAGTTATATTTTTATCTTATAATATTTTTTCAGCATACTCTGACACGGATAGTGAATGGAGTTCATTAGAACGTCGCCAAAGAGCTTCTGAAGTTTATTGCAAAGTAAATCGTAAGTCAAGTACGCACAAACGAGCTCGCAAAAAACGAAGTGCCATACCAGTACAGCCACCTCGAGTACCACCTCTTGGGATGTATGTGATGCCCCCAGAGTTGCCGCCAATGGCTACAAGTGTTGCAGCTTCCGGCGATGATAAGTTGACTATGGATGGGAATGATAAAGGTATGTAGTAATTGAAAAGTATGGTTGAAGGTGTTCATTGCAACTGCTTATTAAATTATTTCATCTTTCCATAGCTGCCAGTGAATACAATTCGGACTCTAGTGAAGGAAGCGATATTCGTATGATGGCACAACAACGCAAGTTTAATATTAAGAAACATATGAAAACAGCTGGAATTTTAAATATGGATATCAACTCAAAATTAATATCATCTGAGATTAAATCCTTAAGAAATACAAATTTCATCAATAATTGTAACATGCATCCTTTTTCAAATGAGTTTTATATAAGTTAGTAGACTTTATAATATTTTAATGAAAAACAATAATATTTATTAATTTTTTTTTATTATTATTTAGATAAGCAAAATTCATTTGGATTCAAGCAAGAAGATGATTCAAGTTTAGATGTTTCATCACCAAGGGACAATAATTCACCAATGGTAAGATATATTGTTTATGATTATTTTACTAACAAGGAATACTTTTAAAGAATATTAATTAACTAATGATTTAACAGTTTGGTTTGGGGTCCAAGTTTGCCAATAAAGAATGCGATCGTGAAAAATTGATACGAAAGAAAGAAAAGCAGAAAGCAAAAGATGATGAAAAATTAGAAAAACGTCGTATCAAAGAGGAAAAACTTCGAAAAGTTGCAGAGAAAGAGAAAGAACGTGAAAAGAAGAAGCAGAAAAATAAGCAACAACAAAAGTCTTCTTCAACAGCGGGTGCTCAGTCATTAATTATTTTAGACAATGGTGTTCCAATGTTTCTTGAAAAATGTGTTTATTTTATTGAAGCTGAAGGTTTAGACTCTGAAGGAATTTATAGAGTGCCAGGTAATAGGGCACATGTGGACTTACTATTTCAGAAGTTTGAAGAAGGTATGTAATAATAGATTTATTATTTATAATTCAAAAATTTGAAATATATTATCTCATTTTAAAATATTTTTTGAAAACTTTAAAGATTTGTATTTGAGGATTAAAATTGTGTTTATGGTTATCTTTGTAGACTCGTCTGTAAATATCGGTAACCTAGATATACCTGTGAATGCTGTTGCTACTGCCTTGAAGGATTTCTTCTCCAAACGTTTGCCACCTCTGCTTGATGAGGAGTTAATGGCTGAATTGGAAGATATTGCAGGTACAATTTATGTTTTATGTATAAGCTTTAATTAACCTCGAAAAGGAAATCTTTGTTTTCGCGAAAAAATTCGATTTGCTAATTGTTGTTTCAAATGTTTTCTCGACGTTTCAAGTCATTCTGACTAGAATGAGGCCAAATTTAGAAGTATGTTTGTGTGAGCTGTTTTTTGTCCTTTCGTCGACGTTTTCTCAAAAACGACCAGACTGATTTCAAAAATTTAAAAGCCATTTGATGTAACTCGATAAGGGCAAGTGTTTATCAGTTTTGTGCGACGATCGGCCAAGCCGTTTTTTTGTAATTAGCAGGAAAGTGTAAAATTTTTCGTCAACGTTATAGCTCACAATTTTTAATCGATTTTGAAAATTATTCGAAAGATATTGGTTGGAATTTTGCGTTGATTATTTTTTGGTAAAGAGCGGCCTGGCCGTTTTCCTCGTAATTCAATGCTGAAAAACATTTTTTTTACGATTTTTCATAAAACATTGTATAATGGTATGGATTTTGTAGTCTGAAATAATAACCTTAAACATTATAAGTACGATAAACGGTTGGTTTATAAAAATTCATTAAACATTACGATTTTGCGTGAGCTCGAGCGGTTCTAATTGGAATCTATGCCGAAGCATATGTGCGTTCTGTGGTGTTTCGTAAGTATCTACTGATTACAGTTGATTGACGACCACACTTAAATAAAATACATGAAATGGATTAAATGAAGCTATACAAATTAATTTAATTTATAAAATTGCAAATATTACATGTATGTTTGAAAGACATCAATTGGAAATCATATTGATTATTTTTTTAGTGAAAGCGAAAATGTTATTTTGAAGTAAACAATTTAATATTTTATCCGAATAACTGAATTCCAATTCTTATTGATTATGTTGATTGTGTACACATATTGGAAAGTTCATGCAACTTGTCTTACGACAAAGCGCTACTTACAACTAGTTATATTTATATATCAATATAAGGATTTTGTGGTGTCTTAAAAACGAATATATATTATATTTAATAAAGGTGCACGAGGTTTTAAGCCAATGTCTATGAACTCGGAAATGAAGACAGACAGAAGTTGTAGATTGTTGGCATTACGAGGATTACTAAATAAATTACCAAATGTGAATTTTGCTGTACTGAAGTTCATATTTCAACATTTGTCAGGTACATTCTAAATTATTTTAAAATCAGATTTGCTTACCTTTACACAAGATATTCACAACATAACTTTCTTATTGATCTGTTTTTATGCGAACTAAAAGAATTACAATTTTGTTATAATTAAAAAAATATTTTAAAATCTTTACTAAATATTCATTAAATCAATGAAATTCAGTCATAAGCAAATATTGTTTATTCTCAGGATATCTGATAACTCTAAACTAAATAGCATGGATAGCAAGAATTTGGCAATTTGTTGGTGGCCTACCTTATTTCCTATCGAATTCAGTGACATGGGGCGTTTTGAACAGATGAGACCATATCTTGAAGACATTTTTCAAACAATGATAGATCAGTTTCCATTCTTGTTTTGTGGCCAGGAAGCTATTGTTATGGTCTAAAAAGCGAACAAGTGAAAGCAATATGATAAAAACAGTATTTGTTTGTGATGTGTATGCATTTGAAATGAGTTGTTGTGGTTAAAAGGAGCGGTTGTTATTTTAAATGTTATGTAGGTCATATGAAGATATTATTTTATAATCTCATGTCTGCATTAGAAGAAAGCTGGTATGAATGCAGCTGTCAAGGTAAGATTTGTTTGAAGCAGTATCACTATTATCAGCTGAAATTAGGATTTTATCAATACCTGAATTTTATATATATAAATATATATATAAAGAATTGACACCATGTTTCACGATTTAGACTCATTTTTTAAATACAGTCACTTACATAACATTTAGACGCTTCTAAAAAAAACTGTAATTTGTATGTTTATTTTGTTTTTGTAATAATCTATTACCATAGAGTTATTGTCTATATAAAATATTAGTGAAAATTTTAGACTAAAATATCGGCAAAAATGTTTTTTAAAAATTAAAATTAAGCTATTTTCTTCATTTAAACTTTCCATAAATATTTTATTTACAACTGACAAATAGATATTAATTTGAAATAAATAGAAAGTGTCGCAGTCACTTTTATTTTTAGGTATTTGCTAATATATCTAATTATATTTTATATTGAAATGATTGAAATTAGTTACTACTCGATTTTTTTTATATGGATCCTATGTGCCAAAAACACATTTTTTTGCATCAATTTCCATGACTACTTTGTTAATATTGATGGAAAGTTTATATATTGAAAGGATAGAAATAGGATTGTATTTTAAGCATGTCTCTTCCATCCATAATTCCATTCCATGGTTTTACAAAACATATTTTGCTTATTATCTGCATTGAGTATATATTGATCTGTTGCTATACCGCACAGCCTAAATAATTTTTAAGTGAAGTGTTGATTTAGTGGAGGATGTAAGTTTTTGAGTGTGTGAATGTTTTAGTCAGAAAGTTGTGAGATTGAATAAAAGACTACTTTAAGGCTGTGTTTTTTGAAATTTTGATTATGCTAACTAGCAAGAATCTTGCATCACCATTTTAACTATTTGTGTCATTTGATATTAAATTTTAATGATATTAAATTATAATTGAATTGATTTTTAGAAATGCATATAGTTTTTAATGCAAGAAGTATTATTTGATATATAATTTGGAGTAAGAAATTGCATTTATTGAACAATTGGTTTGTGCATTGGTACTCGATTTTGTTGAATTATTTTTATCTTAATACCATGCAACAGTAAGATATTACTTTGAATTATGTGTTTAAAATGTATCTAAAATTGATCTATTTTTATTATTTAATTTTACATAAAGTTGTTTATGCAATGTAAAGTATTAGTTAACATCTCGAACACTAATTTTATTTTTGTATATTGTGGTTTTTGTATATTGTACATATTATTTAGATACCTTATAATGTATAAATTAATTTTGGATATTTTGCACAAGATGTAAATATAACATAATTTTGAATTATTTATTATTTGATCAAATATAACTTGATAGCAAACGAAGGCAGATAAATTATACAACAATTATTTTTGTATATACAGTTGTGAATTTTTGTTCCAGATGCTTTTTTATATTTATATTGATAATTTAAATCTGCATTTATAAGTTAGATCAAATTACCATAAAGATATCAGGTGTTTTATCATATATTTATTGTAACAAAATTACAGCCTAGCAAGATATTATGATTAGTGAAAATGTGATTTTACTTTAGTTATATTTGGTAAATTTATTGTTTATGTATGTATATTATTAACATCGAGATTCAAGTTGTTTGTTTAGAAAACTAAATGTCTATCGCTTTTACAATACTTTATTTTGCAATTATAAAACAATGTTCATATGAATTCGATTGTTAATAATATATAGGTATATATAAAATTTTATATGCATAAGTTAAACACATACATAGAGTGATGTGTATACTTATAAACTAGGCTCTAATCGTAAGATGCAGTGTTTTATACAAAATGAATAAAATCTTGCGTGCGCCATATTTAAATGTCTAGTTTTCAAGCACTCTATCTATAAAATAAAATGATTTTTCATTGTACGGCTTTCTTTGGAACATAAAATCTTTTGCTAGATATATACTATATCATACTAATGATCATTTTATTAACAAAACTTATAAACAAAACATTGTATTGATATATGAAATGTAATTTATCTTCTATGTACCAATATAACGTAATCTCAATCTGTGTGAACATTTCAAGCCTGCAATAAAATATTTTTAATAAATATTATGTTTGGTTTTATTAAAATATTTAATTGCATTTGCTACATAACGTCTATTGTTTGTTTTAGGTGCATATCATGTAGTCCAAATTTGGACAAAAAAAAACAAAATAAGGAACTTATTTAACAATTTAAATTTTTTCTGAATCTATATTTTTTGATAATCGCGACTAGTCAATTCATTCCTGATATTCGTATTGGGTATTTATATACGTATTTGGGGCCTCTGGTAATTTTAATTCATTTTAATAAATAATTCTGGTGTTATAGAGGCCCTGATAACATTTGTTTTTCAGGGTTTCGTTTTAACAGTAACAATTTTTCGTGAAGCAATTGATGATTTGAGAAGACATAGACGAGATAAAGAAGTTAATTCACAGAGATATAGAAGATTAAAAGGTCCTGACAATCAGACTGAACTTGTTCCTGCGTGTAGCCTTAAGGTGTGTAGTTTAATCATTTATTTATGTAGAAATTTACATAACATAATGTTTTTATTAGTAGTGACCTAACTAATTTATGTTATTATTAGGTTGGGGATATCATTCACATTGATAAAGACCAAAGAGTACCAGCTTTAAGGCATTAAGGGGCGTCTTACCTAACGATCGCCCATGAACGCGCGCAAACTAGCAAGAACGTACGTACCAGAACGAACGCCAACGAGTATAGAGAGAGGATGCTACAACGAACACGAACGAACACAAGCAAACATGAGGTGAGGAGCATCTTACGTTTTCTTGTTCATCGTGTTCTTTCATACTCGTTTGTTAGGTGAGATGCACCTTTAGTATTACCTTTTGTGGATTGAACTTCAATGTAATTTGCATTATAATTTTATCCTTATATTACATAGTATTTTAACTAGGCTTGCAACGATAGTATATTCGGCAAAATGCCGAATGTCGAATTCGGCAACTATTCGGCAGGTTTTTGGCGCCTAAGCTCGTTTGTATTAATGTAATTGTTATATTACCAACGCGTTACATATTTTGTAGTGCTATCCACCCCTTTGTAATAATTATAAATTATATTATAAATTCTATATAACAGTCAATATGAAAGACGCAGTATATACGTTGTTGACTCACAGCTTATAGCCTTGCAACATTGTATGCAAAGATAAACACGCACGTGCAAGTCAGTAACGGATTCTTCGACGACAAAACCACAAACTGCGTCTCGAATAAATAAGAATGAATCATTCCTAACGAACATTTCTAGAAGGATGGTTACGTCATCATCAGAGATTATAAAAGCCTGAGGATGACGAAACCAGCGTTCATTTCTAATCTAGTTTTCAATCACTTCACATCAGTCTTCACTTCAATATATTAATTGTGTATTAAGTTGTAATCAAGTGTAACCGAATAATGAAATAAATAAAGTTAATAAACGTCTTCAAATGTTTAATTAAATATTTTCACAGTGATAAAAGCTTAATGTTAGCAGCAGAAGAACCTAAATATAAATGTTGACGTCGTTGGCGTGACGCAACATAATTGTTGGCAACGGCGAATCCACAACATTTGGTACCAGTGTTGGGATCTCAGCATATTTGTTGTTAGCTCAAGGGTGCACAACATTATTTGGTGGCAGCGGTGGGATAATAATGTTGTGCACCCTGGAGCTAACAACAAATATGTTGAGAAATCACTGTGAAAATATTTAATTAAACATTTGAAGACGTTTATTAACTTTATTTACTTCATTATTCGGTTACACTTGATTACAACTTAATACACAATTAATATATTGAAGTGAAGACTGATGTGAAGTGATTGAAAACTAGATTAGGAATGAACGCTGGTTTCGTCATCCTCAGGCTTTTATAATCTCTGATGATGACGTAACCATCCTTCTAGAAATGTTCGTTAGGAATGATTCATTCTTATTTATTTGAGACGCAGTTTGTGGTTTTGTCGTCGAAGGAACCGTTACTGACTTGCACGTGGGTGTTTATCTTTGCATACAATGTTGCAAGGCTATAAGCTGTGAGTCAACAACGTATATACTGCGTCTTTCATATTGACTGTTATATAGAATTTATAATATAATTTATAATTATTACAAAGGGGTGGATAGCACTACAATTTATTCAAGTTTTATGCCTAGACTTGTAACCACTATTCTGTTAATCTTTGTTATTTGAATATTTGGCACCATTTATACTCTTCGGCCGAATACCGAACACCGAACACCGAACACCGAACACCGAACACCGAACACTTGAATACCACATGTGATGGAGAAATAAATGGTAAAGTTATAAAAAAGCGATTCTCTACATATATGTAAATGTATTTCTAATTATTTCTTTTATAAACATTCAACATTTTTTTTTATAAACACAATATTATTTCTTATATATTGGGAATGCTAATAATAACAAAATAAATATAAAATGATCAAAAATATTGTTTGTATATTTTGCGATGAAGAGAAAATAATAGCTCTTTATTTGGAAATGGTTAGATTTCGTATAATAAATGACTTTATTGTATTGATACAACACATGCGTTTAACCCTTTAACTTAAAATGACGAGCAGAGCCAGCCCGCGAGCGATATCTAGGCCAAAAGTGAATATTACGGGCATAGCCCGCGTACGATATTCGGGCCAGAAGCAAATATTACGCATTTCGGGCATGGCCCGGTATGGTGGGCGTAAGTATTGTAAAATATTTATTCATACAAAACTATAAAACTCAAAATTATTTTTATTTTTGTGATAAACCGTACGATATGAGGAAAAATAGTCACAACGCCGCGCCAGCTTGAACAACTTTGGACCGACATTTTCGAATCTAAATTGTAAGTTAAGGGGTTAAATAATCTAAACATGTAACAATAAAGTATTTTGTGAATATAATGTCAAACATCGATAAAGTTTAAATGATTATGTATACAATAACGAATTTCGTTAGCTCCAGGGTGCACAACATTATTATCCCACCGCTGCCACCAAATAATGTTGTGCACCCTTGAGCTAACAACAAATATGTTGAGATCCCAACACTGGTACCAAATGTTGTGGATTCGCCGTTGCCAACAATTATGTTGCGTCACGCCAACGACGTCAACATTTATATTTAGGTTCTTCTGCTGCTAACATTAAGCTTTTATCACTGTGAAAATATTTAATTAAACATTTGAAGACGTTTATTAACTTTATTTACTTCATTATTCGGTTACACTTGATTACAACTTAATACACAATTAATATATTGAAGTGAAGACTGATGTGAAGTGATTGAAAACTAGATTAGGAATGAACGCTGGTTTCGTCATCCTCAGGCTTTTATAATCTCTGATGATGACGTAACCATCCTTCTAGAAATGTTCGTTAGGAATGATTCATTCTTATTTATTTGAGACGCAGTTTGTGGTTTTGTCGTCGAAGGAACCGTTACTGACTTGCACGTGGGTGTTTATCTTTGCATACAATGTTGCAAGGCTATAAGCTGTGAGTCAACAACGTATATACTGCGTCTTTCATATTGACTGTTATATAGAATTTATAATATAATTTATAATTATTACAAAGGGGTGGATAGCACTACAATTTATTCAAGTTTTATGCCTAGACTTGTAACCACTATTCTGTTAATCTTTGTTATTTGAATATTTGGCACCATTTATACTCTTCGGCCGAATACCGAACACCGAACACCGAACACCGAACACCGAACACTTGAATACCACATGTGATGGAGAAATAAATGGTAAAGTTATAAAAAAGCGATTCTCTACATATATGTAAATGTATTTCTAATTATTTCTTTTATAAACATTCAACATTTTTTTTTATAAACACAATATTATTTCTTATATATTGGGAATGCTAATAATAACAAAATAAATATAAAATGATCAAAAATATTGTTTGTATATTTTGCGATGAAGAGAAAATAATAGCTCTTTATTTGGAAATGGTTAGATTTCGTATAATAAATGACTTTATTGTATTGATACAACACATGCGTTTAACCCTTTAACTTAAAATGACGAGCAGAGCCAGCCCGCGAGCGATATCTAGGCCAAAAGTGAATATTACGGGCATAGCCCGCGTACGATATTCGGGCCAGAAGCAAATATTACGCATTTCGGGCATGGCCCGGTATGGTGGGCGTAAGTATTGTAAAATATTTATTCATACAAAACTATAAAACTCAAAATTATTTTTATTTTTGTGATAAACCGTACGATATGAGGAAAAATAGTCACAACGCCGCGCCAGCTTGAACAACTTTGGACCGACATTTTCGAATCTAAATTGTAAGTTAAGGGGTTAAATAATCTAAACATGTAACAATAAAGTATTTTGTGAATATAATGTCAAACATCGATAAAGTTTAAATGATTATGTATACAATAACGAATTTCGTTATATCATATTATATTAAACTAAATACTGATTCATTGCTCTTTATCGCATAAAAGATAAAACACCAACAATACTGCTGCTGAGCGGCGGCGGCGCCTTTGATTTTAACTATTCGCCCGAATAGTAAGTTACTATTCGGTATTCGGCCGAATAATAAAAAAGGTGCCGAACACCGAATAGTAACCGAATATTCGGTGCAAGCCAAAAACCTTTTGCATTCTACATCGTTTCGAATTCTACTGCAACTCGTCGCCACTTTTGATTATTATAAAGAACCATGGAATTATAATAAAATTTGATTTATATGAGTTTGTAGATATTGAAGAATACATGTTTATAAAAATATATCGTTTTTAATATTTTTTTCACTGTAGTATATAGTTTAAAAAAGAAATTTTCAACATGCTTAGCGGTTTGAATTGTATATATGTTTCGAATGAAATGTTGCTTCCCACGCATGGTGTTTCTCTGTCGGACAGACTATATTTCAATCCCAAAAAGTTATTTTTCTTGTTGTGTGTGTGTTGCTACAATTACTTGGCATGGTTGGTACAGTTTGTTGTGGAATTACATGACAAGTGCAAAATTATTTCAATATTTTCAATGTTCCATATCACTTTTTATGGAATTTAATTTTATTAGAATTAGTGTTTCTTCAGAATAATGTGGTGGAATAATTTTATTGTCCGTTATCGCTAACGAGGACAGTCGAGTGCAAAAGGTTGATTCGTTGACGAGTGCTCGTTAACCGTTTCGTCCCGAGCACATGCTTCGTCACAAAATTAAAGATGTCATAGTGCGCGAAATTCAAACTGATCAGCATTTAACTAAACATTATCGATATCACGAATAATTATTATTTGTTCAAAGAAAGTGGATTTGTGTGGAATATACAAAAGTGATAGGTTAATCTATATATTACGGCTTATATGGGGAGTGAAGTGTTGTGCTGAAGAGATCTAGCTCTTCATGTTCAATAAATTTAATATAAAATTTATAAAACTTTTTTATGCCACCAAACTGTGCAAAGATACAGTTAATTGAATTAATTGAAAAAGTTGAATTCCTAGCCTTTTTATTACAAGCTATGGTGTTACACCATATCCTCAAACCAAGGTTATGTTATATTAGGACAAGAAATTGTAAGTACCTCTTACAATTTATTTCTTTAAATCTAAAACATTATGTTATGTCTAATGTTGTAACTGATTATTAAAATCAGGGCCTGAAATTTTACATTTTGACTACAAATTCATGTATTTGCTTAATTGATATTTAATTTGCTTAATTCATACATGAATTTATTTCTTTAAATAAAAAGCCTTAAATATTTTTTTTGTTTTTATTTGTTTTATAACCACTGCACATATCAGAAAATCATATTGCATCATATATAATCCAATTACATAATTGCATAAATAATTTTTACTAGAATACTATCTTATTATGTTTCTATAAATTAAATTACTTCAATTTGCATAATATTGTTATAAAGTATTTTCATCATAATTTGCTTTGAGCACCTTTACTAGGCAGATTTATATATGGTTGCACCAGTGAATACATTTCCTTGCTATTCTTAAACTTCACAAGATCGGTTATCAAAGTGTATGTTTCTTTATTTTTATTATTTTTACGATCATCTTCTGTTTTATCATCAATATTTTCTTCGTTACTTAATTTCGATGTGACATACACTGCTAATTTCTTTCTTCTTGCACTTTCACTGTCCACTTGTTCCTGTGAAGAAAACATTGATTGTATATAATAGACGAGAATTGAAGTATGCAAATCAAATATTTTGTCTAGTGTCATAATTTCTAGACAAATGGAAAATATCAAAAACCTCATTCCACATCAATCCATTACGAAATCATGGATCTTCTAATATTATTATTTTTAAAATATAGTAGATAACTATTTTACTCACATTGAAAAAAGTGAGAAGCTGCTCTTTTGTTATTGTTCTCAGATGAGCAACTTCTACAACCGCCCTGTTGAAATTATATTGCTGCTTTGTAATTTCACTCCAGAACACCTGCACTAACCCCACCAATGTTTTTGGCTTTTCCAACCGTTGCTTAGCTAAAGCTTCCTTGTGTCTTTCAAATTCTTCATTGCTGATAGTCATTAGATGATTCTGTTTCGATAATAACAAATAAATTAAAATTGGATAACAAAAATAAAGAATTCTCATTACTTATATCATTTGCATTCAAAACATGGTCATTTATATGCATTAGGCGCACATTTATAATTATGATTACTGAATGTGCTGACTTTAATGATTCATTTACCTTCATGTTTTGAATAAATAGTTCAATCCTATCATCAACATAGGGTGGAGGCTTTTCAGACTGAACTATGATTCGCAAACCTTGGGTACCGTTTGATCGCCTTACACCACAGGATACAATGTAACCCAATTGTTCTTTAGTTCGCAATGTGTCAAAACAAGGTTCTGACATAATTTGTGCCAACAATTCTAACTGCACATTAGCTTCTGTACTCTGCATTCCACATTGAAAGTAAATTTCTGTGCATGAACTTTTGTGATATAAATGCGGTACGTCATATAAATACTGAACACCGGCTTCTAGTTTGTGCTCACGACTATTAAGTAATTGTTGTGCAAATAAGGGTGGTCTTTTATTGAGCTCCAAACAAGACTCAGTTTCTTGTACTAGACTCAATGCACGGTCTTTATTACAATTTCCTTGAATTAGGAACTCAATATGCACTTTATGTAACAACTGCGGTAAAAATGCTCTCAATGATTCAAATGTTGTGAATTGTGTGGCGTCTAGTAGTTGTTCCTTTGTCCAGGAGTTGTCTGTTAATATCAAACCTAGAATATTAAATATTTTTGTTAGTTGTTCAGTTATTATGATGTGCAATATGTTTAACAAAGAGGAGTCAAATGGTTTACAAACCTAAGTAATACACAGCATGCTGGTATGGTTGCTCGGTTTCAAAGTTCTTTAATTGCCTAACATAATTTTCTAAAAATATATTAAAACGTTTTTCATCTACTTTGAAGTCCTTAAGATTTCTTAATACTTTAGCGAGCAATACGTCGAGTTTATCATTGTAACCGCCAACACTGAGCACTAGACCTTGATTGAACATGCCAATATTCCATGCTAAGCCAGCAAGTTCTGCGGCATATGCATACTCGTTAAGTGAATCTTGGAATAGCATTACAAATAAATGTGTGAAGTTACAACTTAAAGGGTCTAAATAAGCTAATGGTGTTGTTATGCGCATGCAGACCATCATTTTTGGCAGTAAATATTCGGCATCTTGTTTAAACCATAATCGAATCTGGCTATTGTCTAAAATAATAGCAGGATGCATGGTAACATTTTCCTGAGGCAATAATGTGAAGTCTTTAGGCACAAACTCATTTGGTGGAGGTAGTTTCAAGTCATCACAAAAGCCGGCCTTTTTAAATTCATGTAAGGTCTTTTGCTCATACTTCTCTGTAACATATTTACTATTGTAAATTGGATCCACCTGAGTACATTTGTCTTCAAACTGTTTGGAGATGACAGTTACTCGGACATTCTCAGGTATAAATTCATCAACAATTGACTCTATAAGTTTAGGGTCCCAGTGTGTCATTAGCGAAGGACCGCAAAGAACCTCTTCAAATTTAAAATGCTACAAAAAATAAATAAAAAACAATGTTTACCTCACCATTTCCTTATCATAATATTTATGAAAATTTACCATCAGATTCTTGGCTAGATAAACAACATAACTTCTTGGTTGTTCTTTATCTCTGAACTTAAAGTTCATATCGTTAATTGCCTTTGATTCATCAAATATCCATTTTTGTGGTGTTTCCTTTTTCAGCAAATTAATATACTAAAATATATTGTTATTTTGTAAACTTTAACTTTTAAAATAGGTAGTTAAAGTTAGTTAGGTATTGATTATAATTTATACAAATAGGTTTGATACCAACTAGATGCTGAATGAGAAAAAACTGAATATTACATTAATAAACACCTAGTAAAAATTATAATGAAAATGCTTCAAAGATCAACCTTTGTTTTATGCAAAGTACCTGAAAAACTAGTCTGACTATATCATCAACATGGTTTACGCCCTCTTCTGTTAAATCTGCATCTAGTTTGAAGAAACCAAATCCCCTCCTCTGAACAGCACCGCAAGATAAGCTTCAATTAATAGTAAATTGATGTAAGAAATAGCAAAGATCTAATTACATTATTGTATTATAATTTACCTTGAACTCCAACCACGTGCTTTCAAACATGATAAGAGACTGCCGGGTCCCTCATGCCCAAAAAGATGACCTAAATAATTTCCTGGCTAACAGAATAGTAAAATAATTTAAATCACATAGCACAATCATAATGTACATTTGATGTATAATTTAATCATAGTGTAACCATACTAACTGCAGATTTTCTAAAAGGCTCAAGGTCTTGTACAGGGAATGTAATACCCATAAGTCGAATATCTTTGATAGGCTGAATAAATGTTTTAGTGGCAAATTGCTCTTTTGTATAAGGATGGTCAGGCCAAATTTGAGCCTGCACCTTTTTGTTGCTCACAGAACCAAATAAATCTCTAGCTAAGCGTTCCAAATCATTCAGAGATTCTAGAATTTGGGTCAAAGAAATATAGAACTAATTAAGAATAAGTGTTCTAATCATTACCCATCAAAAATTATTTTTTTGATATAAAATTGGTTTATTTATGGATAAAGAAGTTACCTTTTCCAAGTATTGATAATGTCATAATGTTGGAGGAGTACCAACGATTATGAAACTTTAGCAGTTCATCTCGCACATTTATTCCTTTTTGCTTTGGTCCATCCATCAATGTTTGTTTGTTACCTGTTCATGATACATTACCAATTACTTACAACATGATATAATAGATAATCATTACAACGAAGTACATCATGATTTGAAAACTGATTCATTTATCAATACTATAAATTATTTCTATATAACTATTTATACCTGTTCCAAACTTTCTATATGGGTGATTCGGACTGCATAATATTTTCTCTATATAATCACTCCTCCACATATCATTAGGAATATTTTTTGAATGCTCAGAATCAACAGCATTGATTTCTCTTTCTGTAGCACTCTCAGAAAACAAGGGAGCAATAAAAAACTGTGAAAATCTATATTTTGGGATGGTTTATTAAAAAAATGATTATGTATGATAATAGGATAATTGGAAAATCTTACATCCAGTGATGATTTGTTATTTCAACAATGATTAAGAATGAATGATGAAAAAAGTTCTAAATAGCATTTACGAAAGGTAATGCACAACAAATTTTTGAAAATGGAATATTTAATATGAAAGGATTAAATATTAATCCAATTAGTAAAATAAGGCATCCACCAGATCATTTAAAGCTACTATAATTACATGTCTAGAATTTCTGGCAAATGCTCCGGTGTAATATCAAAGAAGTATTTGGTCTCTTGCGAATCAGTCACTGCATTACAACTACCTCCATGTTCAGATAAATATTTCTGGTAATAATTTTCTATTGGGTACTTCTTTGTACCGAGAAATAGCATGTGCTCACAAAAATGAGCCAATCCTGGCAGTTCATCGGGGTCGCTCATAAAACCTGAAAAAATTAAGTGGTCTTAGAATAATTCTTCTTTTACATTTTATATATAAATATTAAATATTTCGATGCAAAGTTAATATTAAAATTAAAATTTTTAACAGCATTTATATATACAGCTAAGTCTGTTTTTCACGGTCTTTTTGTACACGGTTTTGATATAACACGGTTTGAAAATGAATATTTTTAATTTTTTTTACACGATTTATTCCATTTAGCACGATTTGAAATTTTATGTACTTAATTTTTTTTGTCAAATTTAATTTTTGCGATGTATGTTCATATCACAAAAAGTACTTATGAAAGAAAAAAGTCTGAACCATCAATAGTATCGATAGTTTGCAAACACTAGCTTAAAGATTTAAGTAAATTCCCCTTTAGTGCATACAAACAATTTTTACTGGTCAAAGCAAATGTGAATAGCACTAATTTATATTATTAAAATAAACATGAATTCTTGTTCTTGAAAATTCTTGTTTTTCACTATTTTAATAGGTTTTAGAGAGTAGGACAATCACCTATTTTTGTATAAGATCAATGTCTTTTTCTACACGTTTTTTTTTTTTACACGGCTTCTTCTGGAACCAATCTCCGTGTAAAAACAGACTTAGGTTTATAATTATTATCAATATGATCTACTGCCAATTGCACGGTTAAAGCTGCTGCAGCAGACTTTTCGTAGTAGTGCTATCACTAACTAGCATTACTTTCATTTCATTCGGTAATATTAGACCGCGGTATTCGCGTTTGTCATATGTAGATTGTGATGATATTATCGAATCTGTAATTGTTGATATTAGTATCAAATTTCACTAGATCAAAATTTTCTTGAAAGTATCTCACCTTTGAATTGTGTTGGCATTCGCCATAATTTCCCCTTGAGGAGCCATGTGTAATTGTTTTTTAAATAAGTGACGGACGAAAACACCTAGGTCCAAACGATGTTTCGTGGCTGAAAGAATTAATAAATGAACAATAGATAATCGTAACTTATATAACAAACCATATAGGCTACCTAAAAATCGGACGAAGGGGTAAATAAACTGAACATAATCTAATGGACAACATTATACAATAGAATTTAATGATATGTGCTTGCGAATTTATATACATGAGGAAAACGAGTGAAAATGGTTATAATACAACATATTTATCGATGAAAACAAAAGATAAATAAATTTAAATTTTGTGATCACTACGATGACTAATTTTGTTTTGGGTGAATGAAAACAAATGATTTTTAACTACAACAAATAAAGGATTTTATTTGGTATACAAATAGCTAAGAAATTAATATTGTAAACAGAAAATACATTACACGCCCACATACGAGCACTAACTTTTGACATTACGATAATCTGTCAGTCAAGCGACAGTTTGACGTTAGGTTAGGGGTAGTTATACCTGCTCTACTGAAATTATCTGTTACAGCCTGAAGTTGTTCGGAATTGACTATCCATGCATTTATTTAACCACATTTACCATTCCTTTACCGTTATGTAGCCTAGACAATATAATCAGTGCTGGATTTACAATAGGGGCAATCGGGGCTACTGCCCAGGGCGGCAGATTTTGGGTGGCGGCAAAATTTGGATAGTGAGAAACTAGTGGGGTGGGTGTG
>NW_020538040.1:157470434-157497253 GCF_003426905.1 Ctenocephalides felis
TTGAGCATAGGGGCAAGTTGGGCATCGAAATATCTCGAAAACTATTCACAGTCCGTTTTGGCATTATATGGCGGAAATATAGAGATTTGGGAGAAATAAAAACATCCGCCATCGCTAGTGGCCGCTGGACAAATGAGTGAGGCTCACGGGCGTTTTGTTTATTTTGAGACCAAAAAGTAAAAAAGTAATTCCATCACGAGTTTTCGTCGGTTTAGAGTCAAATGTTATTCATTTTTAATCGGGTAAATGTTATCTTCCATATAATTATAGTACTTTTAATATGCAGCAGAGATCTGGGTATAATTCTCACGTTTTTTTTATAAACTCACTTTTATTTTTGAAATTCCGCGAGTTGGGGTTAGTTGAGCATAGTTGCTAAACTTGTTCTGTCACTAAGACAATTACCATTAACTTCCAGAATTAATTATTATTTTTAAGATTTAAGCTAAGTCTATGAGTAATAATAAAAAGAAATAATGATTTTAAAACAAAAACTGAATATTAATGGTAAAATAATTTCTAAGATACGATATTGTTTTGTTTATTCTACCTTTGGTTATTATTCAAAGAAAATACTATAAGTTTTTTTGTCTTTCTCTGTCAATAAAGAACTATAAATATATAACTGGTTATTAAAAACTTATTTTTATCATCAGTAATCGACATTGAACCTATGATTTCATTATACTTTCTTAGTGCTCAACTTGCCCCCACCTATGGGGTACATTGAGCATACTTGACTTTTTACATTTAAACAGTTGTAGCTTTTAAATTTTACTTATTACCAAAAAATAGTATTAACACTTTTTTAAGCAATAAACAACAAATCCATTAAGCCGTATAGCAATTTATTGAGACTTTTCATTGAGGAGCTACATCCGTTTAAGTAAAATTTGCTCAACTAGCCCCTCCCTACCCTATATAGTATTCTGGATATAGTCAAGATGTAAATAAAACAAGTTTGATTAACATTGAATAATGTTCTACAAATAAATTTTAATTTGTCACATTATTCATAACAAAATGTACATGCAAAGAAATAATAATAATAAAAATAACATTTTTTTAAAAATAATTATAAAATTTAAATAGAATAATTATTTCCATTAGTTAAATAGAATAATATTTAATTATTTTTTTAAAATAAAGTATCTTTACAACGACCCAAACTCAGGATAGGAATATGGTCGAAGACAGGAGCATGCGGTGCGTCGCGTGTTTTACAATTGGCCGCGCTGCAGCAGCCAATAGCCGGGTACGTCGTCTAATGGTTGCGTGGACCGGGTGAATGCCATCGCGCTACCGAACGAAGATCTATATGCAACAAGGCATCTTAATCTGATAGCATTGTATTTGGGATACGGCCTGTTTTTTATTTGCGGCATTGATTTACGCTCGCTACCTGTGTGGATTTTGTGTTATCAAAACATATCAAACATTTGTGTTGCGGTGGCTTTTGTACAAATATTCAAATTAAAATCGTAGATAGATGCGCATTCATTACATGATTTTTTTAAGCATTTACAGTTGCTTATTACAATATAAGTAGGGTAGGGCGGGGCTAGTTGAGCAAATTTTTACTTAAACGGATGTAGCTCCTCAATGAAAAGTCTCAATAAATTGCTATACGGCTTAATGGATTTGTTGTTTATCGCTTAACAAAAGTATTAATACTAGTTTTTGGTAATAAGTAAAATTTAAAAGCTACAGCTGTTTAAATGCAAAAAGTCAAGTATGCTCAATGTACCCCATAGGTGGGGCAAGTTGAGCACTAAGAAAGTATAATGAAATTATAGGTTCAATGTCGATTAGTGATGAGAAAAAATAAGTTTTTAATAACCAGTTCCATATTTATAGTCTTTATGGACAGAGAAAACAAAACTTATATTAATTTGCTTTGAATAATTAACGATTAATTAACCTAGGAATTATTTTACCCATATATTCAGTATTTTTGTTTAAAATCATTATTTCTTTATATCATTACTCATAGACTTAGCTTAAATCTTAAAAATAATAATTAATTTCTGGAAGTTAATGGTAATTGTCTTAGTGACAGAACAAGTATAGCAACTATGCTCAACTAGCCCCAACTCGGAATTTCAAAATAAAAGTGAGTTTATAAAAAAACCGTGAGATTTATACCCAGAATCTCTGTGCATATTAAAAGTACTATAATTATATGAAAGAATAAAATTTACCTGGTTAAAAATAAATAACATTTGACTTAACTAGACGAAAACTTGTGATGAATGACTTTTTTACTTTTTGGTCTCAAAATAAACACAACGCCCGTGAGCCTCACTCATTTGTCCAGCGGCCACTAGCGATCGCGGGATGTTTATTTCTTCCAAATCTCTATATTTCCGCCATATAATGCCTAAACGGACGGTGAATAGTTTTCGAGATATTTCGATTGCTCAACTTGCCCCTATGCTCAACTAGCCCCGCCCTACCCTAATAGTTACATTATGTTAAATTTTCTATTTATTAATTTATAATTTTTTAACTAAACGATAAATAAAATTATGCATTCAACAAGTAGTGCACGGCATCGTTCCAAGAAAATTGCTGATACTTTCCGTACCGTAATTTAAAATTTTTAAAAACTGAAGATAAGAATTTTTGAGAGTTTTCAAGTTTTAAAGAAAAATTCATTCTAGTTTACCCTGCGGCAAGTTAAAAAACAACTGCCTTATAATACTATTATTTTTGGAATATCGTGCTACTTCAATTATGTTCGTATGTTAATATTTATTCAGATATAAGTATAGTTGTTTATATTTAGATCGGAACGCATGAATGCGTGAGTAAATGCTTGTTGTGTCAGCGTTTGAATCTTTACGCTTGTGTTTCAAATATAGATTTATGGCCATCGAAAATCAACTTTTGAAGCACGGCCATCGCGTGTTGAGGCGCGCTCCAAAGAATAACGCTTTCATACCCAATGGCAAAATATTACAAAATATTGTATAGCTGCCAATTTATCGCTTGACTAAGAAAAACAATTTTAACTAAAATGAACTCGTATACTGAACATTATTAATGCGACATATTAATTTTTGCATATGTAAGTACTAAATATTTAAACTATAAAAAATTGTTATATAACCCAGATAAAACGTTTCGGCCGAGCTAAATTATCACGTCGTTGTGGAATAATCAAAATATTTACTCTAATAATTAAGGTGCGTGTTGCGTATCACCACATTTAGATTTTTAATCGGCCGGAAATGATACATATTTTAAGAGAAATTAATTATAAGGAAATAGTTCATATGGTATACAGAGAAAAGAAAACGAACGAGCAATAAGCACATCGTTAATTTGAAATTTTGAAAGCATCACACTCAAAATTTATAGCCATTATTTATGTTGAATAGTGGCCATTTAGAAGTCCGTGGGATTTATATTTAAACGTATGTGCATGCAAACGCGATAATAGTCATTCGAAAACAAGTATTGCAATAAATTAAACAAAATTCAGTATATAAGTTACCGCGGTTGGAGTGCGGACACATGCACTTTGAAATGATTTCAGTGAAGTAATCTACATGCGAATGTTTTTAGCGGAATTATCTGTCGTATAAACTCGGGAAATGATTGCTTGCATCTTGTAGGATCGCGGAGGATTTTGGTAGCCAACCCATACCTACGAAAAGACACATATACACAAAGATACCTATATATTTAAACATTGTGCATTTCACCGTGTAATACAGACGTAATATTTATAACCCACAAACAATCTTATGCCAATTTCTACGTAATTGTATTCATAGATTTAAAGAATTTTCTAAACAGTCCCAGTGGTCGATTTTGAATAAACACTACAAACGTGAATCTTGAATATTTGTGTCAAAATATTAACTATATAATACTACAAAATTGTACAGGGTTGACTTTGAGCAATTATATTATGAAAACAAAATCAATTATATCACAACAAACAACACATATCAAACAAACTATGTATCTGACTATCTTTAGTAAAATTATTTAGCAATTATATTGTGAAAACATATATAATTAGGAAACTAATATCAGTACCTATTTTAAACAAATCTTTATCTATTACAAAAGCTGACAGCCATAGCGTTTTTCCATTCAATCAGCATTTATCGTTGGGTTATTTATCTTGCGTGTCGTCAAGTTGTGATTTAAGAGGACCGTTCCTCTAGCGAGCCGGTTCGCGGCCCGCCGGACCAGTCGCATATACAGAGCGTCAACATTTTTATGACGTTTGGCGGGCCGTAAAAATGATTCGGTTTGCGTGTGTCATACTGCACGGGATAATAATATTAAGTTATTTATATGTTTACACACATCACGCATACAATCGAACGCATACTCTCGCGGGATACCGTTAACGATGATAGATCATAAACGGGCGCGTGCTGAGTTGCCTTCATATTCGCATCTTCCTTCATCTCACGAGTTATTGGCCACTTGCGACGCAAACTTACCGATCGTGATAATTCATTGGCAAAACGATATTTACAAAAAAAATTTAATTTATGGTAACTATTTAATTTTTTATGTAGGTACAATGTTAGGTAGAGCGGGTAAAAAGGTTTACCACCGATTTCTCAAAAACAAGTGAAGTTAAGAATTTTTTAACAATAGCAACTGGCAAAGGTGTAAACAATAAAAATTAGTAAATAAAAAGTAAATTAAGTTAAAAAAGCAATTTTACAAAAGGTGAGCTAAATAAATAGTTATTCCAAGTCTGCTATATACAGCGTTATATCTTTGTAAGAAATGTACCAATAAAATTTATATTTTGCATGAGTTGAAAGTAGCTATTATTTCGTAAAATCCTATTAATAATAAGACATTGAATCTCTTTAACTCCTGGACGTCCCATTTTACCCCGCCTATGAGGTAAAAAAGACTAGGTGACAAATTTTTGAAAAACAACAAAAAACACATTTTTACAGTTATTTAGCTGAAACATAGTCATATAATTGTTTGTTTGATATGCGTTATTTGTTGTAAGATTATTAATTTGTTTTTCACAATATAATTGCTAAAAGTTACATTGGACCTTTGTGCCCCGCCTTACTCTACTTAAAGCGCGTAGCCAATATACGGAATTTCCTCAACTAAGCTTTTACGAATCAACTCTGAGTTATTAAAACTATACAATTATGAAATTTTAGTTTAACTTTTTTTATATTTATTTTTATCATTTTCTGCGTCTATTTATTACTTAGTATCGCGACAACCTTGATGTTTACACACAAGGGATTTAATAAACTTATATCAATTTATTATTCACCACATGCTATGGCGTATATAAAATATAATGTAATAGAAGGATATATCAAAGATAAACTGTTCGTTCATCATTGCTCATTCTCTATGTAAATTTCTAATAAAAACGCGAGCAGTGAAGCAAAATTGTCGGGAAAAAGACAAATGTTACAATAAATAAATATTGTGTAAACGTTGACTGATGGTAATTTGGTGTAATATTAAATTTTCAGTTTGAATAAGTATTTTTATTTCTAATACGTGAATAATATTGCATACAAAATTTTATATAAGACATGTGCAGATTTTCAAGAATTTCCGAAAATCTATAAATCTATAAATTTTATGAGACCGTTATTTATTAGAATTTTAGTAATCACTTATAATGTTATGCACATACGTTCAAAGATACCGATTATAGTTTACATACACATAGATATCTATAACTTTCATACAACTTTTTTTAAAGTAATCAGCCCTAATTTTTGTGATAGGCATGCTAAAAATATTCAAGAATATTGAAGTTTATACAGTGATTTTATTTTTCTGACAAGCACTGTAAGGCAATCTTATCGTTGCTGCGTTCCTCAAGCGTGGGATCATGTGGCATTGATCGGGTACTTGAACAGGAATGTCTTGCAATATTCCTTATCCGATTTGACGAAAATCGAAAATATATTCCAAAGCCATACGAGGGTTTCGGGCCGGTTTCTCATAAATAAGGGCACGCTTTCACTTCGGCAAGCGCACCATCGCCGCATCGAGCACGGTCTAGCACAAAAGTACTTTTTTTGCATATACTCATCAACTGAATATTTGATTTTTTTACTTAGTGTTTGACTGAACCCCCGAGCAACTTTCTAAAGTGACCTAGATTCCGTTGTCGTAAGGATGCCAAAGGGTCGGTTTGAATAACAAAAAGCAACAACAACGTTCATATACAACGGTATATAATATATCTCGTGCATGCTGTATTATTCATGTCGATTCCACTAGACGGAAGATGTTTCAAACTGGGTGCGTATGACTACTATTTGAACAAAATATGATCAAAATAATATACATTATTCATTCGCTATCAATTTTTGAGATGCCTACACGTTCTTCGAGAAAAATATTTATACAAATAACAAAAATAAAATGCTAAAAAAGGAATCATCACTGAATAAGTAAAAATGTCTGAATAATATATGAATTTTATTAAGGCCAAAAATAGAAACATTTTCCTATATTGTTATTGATCATCAAATTTATCCTTGAGATTAACCTTCAGACTTTTAAAATTCTTTAATTTTCATTTAAAAATTGTCATTTTGTCCGTATTTCTCTTATATTGTTTTATATATTCTTTGAAAATCTTATTTATTAGTTGTTGATAATTATAAATTGTCATATGACAATGACTTTTTCTTGTCTTTAAATTTCTATAAAATCTTTAAATATCTATTTTCAATATTTGATACTAAATATGCGATTTACCCCGCATTTATTGATTATTAAAATAAATCAAACGCAATTGTTAAATAATTCCTAAAAGTATCATTAATTGATTTATTACAATCGTGTAATATTTTCTAATCAATTACCAAACCCTAAATGACAATATAATCACGGACGCCGTGATTCCAATCATGGGGTTGCGACTTTTAAATGGGAGAAGTATCGCATCGCGTTCAACGCCCGCGAAGTGAATGGTTCGATGTACATATTCACAGGGGATGCATTAAAACCGAGCCCACTGAGCAGAGTGCAAAAATATGTAGTTTGCAAAACGATCACAGCGAGAACCGTGTACGCCATTTCGGAACTGAGATATTTATCTGCCGTGATCGACACTTCATTTCTAATGCACGAGGTTGTGCAGTATAAAAATACACATGCACAACGCCAATGTGTGATTTATTTATACATTAGCGAATTTTTGAAAACGAGAGACTGAGTTACTACCTGTCAAAAATTCAAAATAACGTCCAAGTTTTAAATCAAGGATTTCGTTCTCTCGAATAGATAAATCCATGACCCGAAAGATAATTATCGTTACCACGGATCAAGTATATACCTAAATGTATCATCATCGACTTCTTTGTACCCAAAAATACGTGTGCACTATAATATTTTCGTAATAAAAATACTTATGCCAGGATACGCACGCTTGTAACAGCATCAATGTAAATACAAGTAGCAAAATTAGAGAGGCAATAAATTAAAACTGAATAACCTAAGTGTTGATTGTATAAATCAATCAACCATATGAATAAATATTTGTTGAATCATACTTTAAATAGCTTGCATACATAAAGGTCCTCGGATAAAAAACCCACCATCGATATATCAAGAGTTATATTAAAAATCAATGTTATTTATCATCTTTATTAACAATATTTAAAAGTAGAGGGCCTAAGATGTATAACTAGCCATAACATTGATTCTTACGACAACCCTTGACGAAGATAAATAGCATAAAAGGCCATAACAAAAGTATTTTCTTTTGGTGTTAGTTTTTTTATTGTGAGCACTGTTGTTTAGATTACGTGATCTCAATATAATTTTTAAGTATACGTTATTTAATTGTTTTATAACATGTTAATTTTGTTAATTTAAACTTAGATCCAACAGTAATAAGTAGAGGGGTAAAAAGAATCAAGCAAACCTGGCAAAGGTGTAAACAATAAATAGTGAATATTTTTTTTTACCAGAGATAAGTTAAATAAATAGTTATTCCAACTCTGCTAATGAGTATATCTAACAAAATATCAGGATCAAGATTTTATAGAGTGTTATCTCTATAAAAAATGTAACCATGAAGTTTATATTTTGTATTGGTTGAATAATGTAGCTATTATTTCGTAAAATCTCTTTAGGATTAAAAATTGCCACTACAACCAGCTCATTGCTTCTCTAATCGACTCTTCATCACAAGATTGAAAAGATGCTACTCATTGGAGTGAACTTTAGTTAATTATTTTCTTTTTTTTTTTTTTTTTATTATTATCATTATTATTATTATTATTATTATTATTATTATTATTATTATTATTTATTTACTTATTTATTTATTCATTATTATTATTATTTTTTTTTATTATATTTTTTTTTCTTTCTTCTTTGTGTCACAATAGCTTATAAGATACATTGTATCTTGATTGCTATAAATAAATAAATAAATATAAAAAAACTAAAAATAAGACATTGGACTTGTTTGCCACTTGGTTGTCCCATTTTAGCGCGCCTATGGGGTAAAAAGGACCAGATCACAAATTTTTGAAAAACAGCAAAAAAAATCATTTCTACAATGAGGAATTAGCTAGGTTTTACTGAAGATACTCAGATAGTTGTTTTTTTTATATGCTTTATTTGTTGTGACATAATTGGTATGGTTATATCAAACATTCTGTAAGTAATTCTAAAATGAATTCATAATTATATGAGCAATTCGTCTATCACCAATGTATATAGGTGTTTATATGAAATTCCCAGTGATCAAATTTATAATTTTACGCAGTCAAATACTGAGAAATTCAACTATTCCTGTTATTTTTCAGCAAGCGTCAATGCTATGTTTCAATTTTTTTTTAAAGAAGTATGAAGTAAAGTATCTGAGGCACGCCTGTACAAGGGCAGGTCAGTCAGGCGATCAGTCTCAGAGGACGGCCGGCGCGGACACCGCCGTACTGGGAACTTCACCCAGCCGGTAGCAGCTAGCACGAGAGCGCCATCGTAAATAATAATGAATCGCGTGCGGCTCATTCGCGATAATGCGCGGTGCAGCTGTTTGCCGTGCTGAGCATAAATTAGTGTTCTATATAATTATGATCTACCTGATTGCAAAATGACCAGACCGTAATCACACTAGAAACGATGGCCGGTTTAGAATGATTAGCGCTTAACCAAGCCTCGCATGCTTGATAATTAGAAATAGTTATTTTTAAAACTAGCTATAATCATTATGTATAAAATTCAGTTCGTTATTTCATATGATAGGTTACTAATTATTTAGGTAAACGATGAACTACTGTTTGAATAATGAATATTAAACACCAGGCGGTAATAATGTTTACTTAAGTGTGTTAAAAGTATTCATCCATGTTTTTGCATTAAAGTTCGAAAGCTATCATAGTTCCAAGAATCCATGTTATTTTTCTCAGAGTATATTATTTTTTTATGTTTAGGTTTTTATTTTTCAATAGAATTTCAGACGATATTAAAATATTTTTTGTCTTCATATAAACCGCCCTGCATAATATAGTTAAAGCTGCTGTCCCGCAGGCCGACGCAGTAAACAGAAGTGTGCAGATCCGCCATTTTTGACAGGTAATATAAAATTGATCTATCATAAAATTTCGGTTTATTATTGTCGACAAATTTTAAATATTATATATCTTATTTTATTTCAAATTTATCAATAACTGATAATGAATTGTATAAATAGTTATCATGAATAATGTAAAAAATGTACACCTGGGGTTAGTTGAAACAAAACCATAGGGCTAGTTGGATGGAATGTATAAATCGTAAGATGTGAGCACATATAAATTGTGTTACAGGTGGCACTATGTCTTTAATTTGTATTATGATAATAATTGTAGTTTACGTTAATTTATGATAAAACTTTATATTACACATATTTACATTATATATTTTATTTATGTTTGTTATAGTTTGCGTTAATTTATGAAATGAATTACATAGAAACAAGTCAATATTCATAAAAATAAGTAAAGAATAAATTCGAGGTATTACTGCTCGGTAGATATTACAACTGGCCCCAAACACGGGATAAGTTGTAACACTTTTTCTAGAAAATAATAAACAATAGTTATGGAGTACAAGTACAAGTGGAATACAATTTTACTAATCTATTAGATGTTTATTAGTAAATGTTAATGCAATTATTAGAGTAGAAAACCAAAATGTGACGGTATATTAATCTAGTCTAGCAAACTCCGCGTAGTTAATGACCATGTTCGCCTTCTGTTGCACGAGCTTTAGCATGAGAACCGCGGCATGATTGTTTATGCAACCGGCATGCATGAAGTTGTACCTACTGCGACTTGTCGGCATGTTTTTTTCGCTAATTACGCTATTATTAATATTGCACGTACAAAAGATTCGCTCTACGTATCGCGACTCTGAAAGCTTTACCTTTTTTAATAAGATCTCCGAGCGACCGTTGTTATCAACCTTGGACGGACTTGTTTCGTATTCTGCTACTGTTGAATAAAAAAAATCCACGTATCGAAACCTTGAGCCGCCAGTGTGTGGGTATTCGCATTTGTACCTCGCATCGACGTTTTCCTTCGTCGTAATGAACACTAGCATGTTCCTACCGGTTTTAATAGAAATATGATACTTAAAGATCTATTCCTTTAAAACGCCGAGGTCATTATTCATTCAGAAAAGCAATGAACGACGACGATTTTTTTATTTTCTTTCGTTTTAATTAAGAACACACGCGTCACGGGACCATTCGGAAAAATACTTTTCACGATTTTTTTATGCTAAATATTATTCATTTAGAAGAAAGTGTCGAGTCAGCGAAGAAGGGCGTTTTGGATTTATGATATTCGACTGTATAATTTACAACGATACGGCATTAATGTTAGACTTGGAGACGGAAGTAGGATTTTAAGGTATTTAAATTTATAGCCAAATACGGTATTGAGTTGTTTTTTAAGCTCAATGTGTACATCTTAATCATCACTTGTGTATTCGATGCGAGATACCAGACAAAAATAAGTAATGAATGGAAGAATATTAATTAATTCACATTAAAAGTGTGTGAGTAGAATATTTAGTTATTCAATTTGGCAGCTGATTCTAATTAGTTTCATCTTCTGTTTGAACCACGGTCAAAAAATGTGATCTCCAAACTGAAGGCCACGAGCAAAATCCAGCCCGATGATGGCATCTATTCTGCCCTTAATTATTGTTAATCTATGATATAGTGGAGCTAGGAGCATATTGTAACAGTTTTTTTAAATAGATATATCTTGGGATCCATGGATTCATTTTCTACGAAATCAAGATGGATGCAGCAATTGTAACAATTTCCATATCAAATGAAGTAAAAATAATGGAGTACAATTTCCACGAATTTCTAGAAAAAGTACCGTATTGTTCCAATCAACCTCAGGTGTGATTTTTTTACATTGTTCAATTGTAACACATTATTAAAGATTGATAAATTTGGAACGAAATAAGATGTATAAAATTTTAAATCAGTCAATATGATGAAGAACAACGAGATCAAACAGTTTAGCCAGTAAATGGATTTTTCTAAAATAAATTATATTGCATTATACCATTATCAAATACTTATTTATCTATATATTTATATATTTATTTATATATTTTTTTAAGAAATTTCAATATCTCTCTATTTTTTAATAATATTGCCAATACTAATCGATTGCTCACCTAGGTTTGTGAATAATGGCAATATTATTAAAATGATTAGGCTATACATACTTCAGAAATGATAAAAATTGAACCAAAATGGTAGAATTGTCACTGAATGTATTTGGCCAACAAATTACGAAAAAGTTCGGTCAATTAAATTGCACGTTCCTGTGCACATCCCATACGACAGTCATCGTGTACTTGAAATCGTAATGGTTATTTATCGGAAATAAGCATTGAAATTTATTATTAAAGCAATTAAACGATTCTCACTTAATTGAGCTATGAATATTTTAAATGCAATTGCGGCTTAAGAAAACGTATAAAGACATCGTAGTTAAATTTTATATTATAGCATGATTGTAGATAAATAATCAATTTTATAACGCAGGTGCTTATATGGCGGGTAAATTTGACTAGAAGTTAAAATATTTGTTTTAACATTAATTTATTTTAAATTATTATGTTGCTGTATCATGATATAATATTTATTTATATAATATTCTGAACCTAAAGAATCATAATACTAAAACTTGGATACTTTTGAATATATATAAAAAAAGATTGTCAGCTCTGAGGATCTCAAGTTTATGAATTCAGAGCTTTCAAGTCACAGCGTTTGGTTTGCAATGTAAGTTTACAATTTACACTCATAAGTTTAGTATTTTTTGCTTCAATACTTATAATACCATATTGAAGTTTAAATTTAGAAAAGATTCTTATATTATTAAAGAAATTAAGCGTCAGCAAATCAGCACACCTCTAAACATATTGCGCAAGATTTTTAGAAAAATAAATAAATTCTATCCAATAATTGAAAAAGTTATGGCAAATATAAATCTCGAATATGATGCAGTATTATATAAGAATTATGTAATACTATTTCTTAGTATACTTAATTAATGAAACACTTACTATGCGAGTTCTTTAATTACGATGACATTGTAGCAAACCTATATAGCAAGTATTAGCCAATAATTCATTGCTATCAATCAATAACATGATATATAACACATAAATTTACATAGTTTATTAATGTTAATTCTGTATACGTAATAAAGACATAAATAATAAAAACTTTTCTGCCAAGATTTATATTAATAACTGACATGGGACAGGTTGAAATATTTAGCTTGTTTATTATTAGCTCGTGACAAATTACGAGATACATGCATACCTATGTACAGGGTAGCCTAGAACTCAAAATTTCACAATTATGATGAAACTTGTCCACATATTTTAGTTCATTTTTTCTAAAGACACGCTTTTCAAAGTTGACCAATTTTGGAAATTTTAAATTCATAAATGAACAAAAAGTTTTCATTCTTGAAAACTTAAGAAAATTCTATCATTACTGTGTGTCTTCACTGTGATTTTGTAAAATGCTGTTTACAGTTGCGATTCCAAAATTTAAATGAATAAAAGTAATAATTATTAATCACAATAACCGAAAAATGGTCACAATTTTACCGAAGACCTGGTTGCCCGTTTTGGCTTGGGGTTGAGATCTTGGACCCCCTGTATATCCATACATACATACATACATATATACATATACATATATATGAATATATATATATATATATATATATATATATATATATAAATGAGCGTTGCATGAGACTAATAATATTAATTTGATTTATTATCTGGATTTTATTTTTTACCTAGAATTGTTATTTTTAATTATATAAATAAAAGTAATTTAGTCAAATAGTCAAGTATCATCGACTATATCAGTTAAAAAAAGTTGATATCTACTAAAATATCCCAAATATGATAATAAAGGATTAATCGATTTTTTATAACAAGAAATTGTTAAGCTTGATGTAATATACAATTCACAGAAAACTATTTTGTAAAATAATATTACAACAAAAACATGCCTGTACTTTAGTAAAACAATGTATTTATGATCAGTAATCAGTAAGTTAATTAGCACATTACTGATTTTATTATTCTAAGTTTCATGAATCAGACCACATTTCTGAATCTAAATATATGAAAGAAAATCGATTCTAATAAAAGTAATTAAACATTTTAATGGTTTGATTGATGTTTCAACGGTTTCAACAGCTTTAATGAAAAATAATCTAATAAGAATATTAATCTCACCACGTTGTACTATTAATATACTATAAAAATTCGCAGACCGTCAGCTCCCTCAATTTATAAAGTGAATTACTCAATACCGAAACTTATTACATATTCATATCTTCTTATTATATTGCGGGTGATTGAAGTCAAGACTTATAAATATTTCGTCGGTGTGCGTTTCAATCTCGTGTACGTGTGTTAAAGTACGTGAGTTTCGCTTAAAGTGTATACATAAGTATATACATCCCCAAATTTCAATGAAATTAAACTTTCCGACTGGAAGACCGCATTGCAAATAGGGGAAGACTTAGCGGATTTCTGCAAGGGTGTACTCGCCCCCGTGGAGAGATGGCGGATCGCCGTCCACCCACTCAATATTAGGGCAACCCATCGAAGTAGGAGGAACTGGGGCTGAAGTTATATAATACATTGCATAAAAACCATCATCCGGACGGAAGCAGGGGTGGTATGACATCTCGTTACGTTATTCCAAACAATTTGGTATGCCTATTGGATTTGTTTGTTTATTCAAAGTGAACCGTGGACAAGATATTGATGAATCCAGTGTTAACACAGATAACAAAGCGTATATACAAACTAGTAACTTTTTTATTATACTTAAAAATTATTTCGTATAAGTTCGAATAAAATTATTTACATTACAACAGTAGTTCAATTATTAAGAAAACTAGATGATAATTTATTATTTTGATAACATACCATTCAGAGAGCACATTCAAATATACTTTGAAACATCGTAAACTGATGTTTAAAATTTAGCGCAGATTTAAATATCAAATCTGCAAAGTTATAAAGAAAAAAAGTTCAAAATATAATAGAAATTATTACCATTAGAAGACTGGGAAGGAAGTGACCGCAAAAGTTCACCAAATAAAATGCCATACGATACCTTTTCAAATAAATTTCTCAATAGAAGAATTTCTAATGGGCATGTATTTGATAGCAGAAATCACATCGAACTGAAGGTTCAGATGGATTATGATAAATAACTGACATAAAATACATTTTGAAAGGGTATTAAAAATCATTGCCGTTAATACAGAATTATTAAAAACACCAAACAAGTCATATATATTCATAATATCCGAATATCCGAATATCTAAATATCTGAATATCTGAATATCTGAATATCTGAATATCTAAATATCTGAATATCTGAATATCTGAATATCTGAATATCTGAATATCTGAATATCTAAATATCTGAATATCTGAATATCTGAATATCTGAATATCTGAATATCTGAACATCTGAATATCTGAATATCGGAATATCGGAATATCGGAATGTCGGAATATCGGAATGTCGGAATATCGGAATATCGGAATATCGAAATATCGGAATATCTGAATATCTGAATATCTGAATATCGGAATATCTGAATATCCGAATATCCGAATATCTGAATATCTGAATATCCGAATATCTGAATATCTGAATATCTGAATGACATATAAATATAATATCCAAATGTTATAACTGAAAATTTATAATTTGGGTCGAAAATTAATATATATATATATATATATATATATATATATATATATATATATATATATATTTGTACATCCCTGCAAAATCGACTTATTGTTATAGCCATTCCCGAAAGGACTTATTCTAATGAAATTGCTGAAACGCTGGCACAACTCTTTCGGAATATTGGCCGATGATATGTCAGCATGCAAACACACGCTTATTGTGTGTGTGTATTAACCACAAATATTTTGCGTAATAATCGATCTTACAGCATGCCCTTAATGCTCAATATTATATATTGACAAGAATAAATTTTAATTGACGAACGTAATGCAACAGTAACGTAATGTAAACGAAAGTAATAACTTGAACTTAAATAATAATTTTCATATAAAATTAGAAAAAAACATGTGATATATAAAAATTGCGTATTTTAATTAAATATATTTTGACTAATTTGTAATTAATTAAACAATAATATAGACAAAAATACATCGCATTCATAGACTCCTGTACCGTACTTGTCATAAAGTTTCTGGCAGTTTAAATTCCAAGCTATTTAGATATTTGAGTCGAGGGAAAATCGATCGCAAAATATTTTGCGGATGGACTAACGAGAAGTTTGTAGTCCTTAATCTGTCTCTAAAGTTATAATCAAATTTGTAATAATTAACCTCTTTCATTGTAATTGACGACAACTAATATTTTTAATATTCAAAATAATTGCACCTATTAAAGTTTGTTGGTTTTTAGCACTTAAATTGAGAATGAGAAATACAGCCAAATGTACCAAGTTGATGAAAATCGTGTTAAAAATCGATAGCCGTCCTTCGTTTGAGTATTATAAAAATATTAACATCGATACATGTAAAAACAATTCATACACAACGAATAATTATTTGTATTAAGTTATTTGATCCTGGTAAAATTTTTGTTTTACTAAATTGAATATAAAAATTATTATTAATAAAGTGATTAATTTCAGTCAGAAACTGATAAATCACTCAAAAGATTCTGTTAATTTTTTTTGTTTGAATTATTCTTGCAAATAGTTTTTTATCAAAATTCTAATAATAATAATATAAGTATAACCCTAAACCGGTTAAAACCGTTTTTTTTTTGAAAAAGTACTATTCAAAAACAGGTTTTCTAAAATGTTGGTTTTTGTATAAACCCTAGTATATATATGTTAAATATGTGTGTCTAATTATTATATTTTAATAAATAGCTAAAATGTACCGAAATCCACACGATCAATATTAGTTTTTATATATTTTATTCAATTCTGTCACATAATAAACCTCGGATTGTGTGACAAATGCAACATTAATCGATAAAAGCCAACAAAGTAAATAATTTGCATATTTCTCAGCTCTAGTCCTTTTGTTGGAATTTCTTTTATAAGAATTATCTTTTATTATACACATATAGTTGACAGATTGTTTCAAAATCGTAGCCTTTGACAAAATAAAAAAAGAAACATGCAACAATACTAAAATAATATACATTCTTCGGGTCTTTCTTATAAAACATTAGATACATATCTCATAATGGAGTAAAATCTAAATTTTTTTTCTATGTCAACTTACAATTTTTGTATGTGCCCATATAACAATAGTTTATAGGATATTGTTGTATCATGATTTTTATTTAAAAAAAAATAAAAAAAAGTTTCTCATATAATATACAATATAATATACATAATGTTAATATACTGTAATAACAATTGTGAGTTTACAAATTAAAATATATAGTATTGTAAAACTCATTTTTTGATTTCCTTAAAATAGCAATCATATAATTTATATGTATATATTATATGTAAATATATGAATATAACATCATGCTATATACAATACTATCCCCGGTTGCGTGGTATGGCGTTCATTGCAAACAAGTTTGTCCAGTTCGAAGATATTTCGATGAAAGCTTTTGAATGCACGTGTGTATGCACCTTCGTCTCTATATGAGTGCGTGTATTGCACCATCGGAACTTGAATTATATATGTATGCGACGCATGAGAAGCCGCCTGACATTTTTTTGTATTTTTTTTTTTGAATTACAAACCGAAGATCACAATCGTCGCGTATTATAACGTCAGAAGTTTTGTCCCACCCAAATCACCGACATGAATACAGATACCGTAAGAATGGACCTATATGATGTAAAGAATATATATATATATATATATATATATATATATATATGTGTGTGTGTGTGTATAAATATTACAACTTGATCTAAACGTTAATTTTTCAACTACCCTTTGTCAGTTGTAGATTCTGTCTCTATTAACTAGTTGACTGTGATTGACGAATATACTCGTCATGTAGAAGTGACAAAATTTTGTGCCTTGACACGTATATTTGTCTCCAAATGCATATAAAATACTGATCATTCACCAGTAATAAAAATTGATAAATTTCATGATAAATATAACACTGTATATCCCCTTGATCTGATATTTCGTCAAAAATATTTATCAGCAGAGTTGGAATAACTATTTCATTACGTTATTTATTGTAAAATTCCTCTTTTATTATAATTTTTATTCACTATTTTTTATTGTTTATAAATATATGTTATATAAAAAAATGTTGAATATAACCTAAACATAACAATACGTCTTATAAAACAATTAAAAGAAGAATACTTAAAAATTATATTAAGGTCTTGTAAACTAAACAACAGTGCTCGCAACCAAACAAATTAATAATGAAACAAAATACTTTTGTTATGAATTTTCAAATATTGCCGTTTATGTCCTGATAGCGACGTCGTAAGAATCAAGGTAAGAGCTTGTTCTTTTTCAATTTCAATTTTGACAATATTGTTGTCAAAAAATTAACTAACTTGTTTTTGAGATATCAGTGATAAATTTTTTCACGCACGAACCTTTGAGGCCTTACATTTTTCATCCGATTTCAGCGCAACTTACTCTATGATTGACGAATATACTCGTCATTAGCTCGAATGAAACGACTCAAAACTGTGGACAATGTTTGCATAATAGTCGCAATAACAGCTATTTTTGGTGAAAAGTACATTTGTTATAAACTACGTTTTTAAACAAGTGTAACAATAATATAAACATTCTCACAGCACGCCAAAAACAAATTTGTACTTCAAAAGTTATTCCATTAACATATTCGTTTTTGCATTCGTTAGCGCAATGGAATTTATTTTTGTGTGATGAGAAAATTCCTGAATTTCAATTACGTTTCGAAGCGATCGACATGTCCGATCGAATTCGTCGAATTGGGTTGTCAAAGCAGACACGCTTTCCACAGATATTTGTGATAAAATCTAAAAAATAAATCAACATTTTTTAAATGTCTAAATTTCTGGTGAGATTTTTCTATCTATGAAAATATTTTGGTTACAAGTTAAGATTTCGCATGTAATTTATTATTGTTATACAAAAGAAAGTTTGTGTCAACTTGTACCTGCGGTTCTCAAGAATAGCGAAGAAAACTTTTTATAACTTTTCAAAATCATTTTTTTCTGAACGAGCCTAAATCACGCGCTCTGAAGGGGCGATTCGGACGCTTTGGCGAATGCGCAGCGAAATGGAATGCCGTGTCAGTAACAGATTTTGATACTTTTGTTGTATCGAACTAATTTTCCTAATGTATTAATAAGAATAATATAAGTATTTGTCACGCATCGATGAACAGAAAATAATCAAATTGTGAAAAAGTTCAATCAAAATGTTTTCAAAATATCTTTACATTTGATGCAAGGAAGCCAAAAAGGATAATAAAATAAGATGATATATATTAGGAATTTTCTTGCATTTATTTATTCCTTAAATAACAATCAATTGTATCGAATTTTAATACTTTACGTTTTAGTACCTTTTGACCATTTCGGCATATGCTACCAAATCGCAAAGGTGCAAACTTGGATATATCATTCATTATTATTAGCACCATTAAATCTTAGGATAAATCATTAAATAGTTTTATTTATCCGAAATTGGAAAAATTTTACCGTTTTCTTCTATTATAAGAAAGATTGTATATAAATACAGGATGCCCCAGAACTCAACGTCAAGCCGACACAAAATGATAGTATGATGTTAGCTATTATTTCAAAAAATTATGAGCAATCAAGTGCTTATGGCCTACTATGATAATTTATAGATTGAACACCTTAAAATATTATAGACCTAAGAAAAGTGGTTTAATTATAAACATCAGGTAAAGTTTTACGCCTACAGTGTTCAATCAATATGTTTCGATAGTTTATGCGCTTGCTCATACTTTTTGCGTTCGGATTCATAGATAAGAGAGTTAAAAATGATCGGGTTAAAATCCTGTCAGAATAAGTGAAAACCGATCTCATCACTGCCGTTATCACTGTCGTTCTAACAGCTTACCTACGAGCAAGCCCCAAATGTGAAATTTCAAATTTATTTTTGACTTTGAATTACCCCAATCATAAGCCAGAAACCCAAACTGTAAATTGTCGCTCGAAATCCAACCCATAATTTTTATTCAGTCCCTTACCTCCTCTACGACCGCAAGTTCATTATAATAAATATGTCATCTCGCATCAGGAGAGGATCATCTCGTGATCTAAACAAAGATGAAATAAATTCATCTACTGACTTAAGCATCCAATTACGAATGTAATGTAAAAATATATTATCTACCTTTTTTATATTACCGGCATATACGTGTACACGAAGACTTTAGATTACGGTACGGAATACACTTCGTTGCCTGTTAGCTTCTTAATCAAGAATTCAATTCTAAAACTAATTTACGAGCAAAGTTTGCCCGTACTACAAGCCGAACACATTTCCATGTACGACGGACTGTGGCATAACACGAGACGTCGAAAGAAATTGTTCAAAGTTCTAAGGAACGCCTGAACCGTCATAAGCTGGGAAACAGAACTCCAGCTTAACGCGATCGATGATAATGGTTTCTCAGAATGAGAAATATTTTTCATAGATATTTTTCAATTCATGACTGTTTATATCAACCGGTAGAAGACAGAGTAATTATTAACACATATTCAAAACATACTATATTTCACATTTTTATTATGGCAGAAAGTCCAATTTGACTTTCAATAATTATACTGTCTAAACCAAATAAACTATATTACAACACATAACTCTTGTCAAACAACCAACTTAAACTATGTTCAGTAAAATTACCACTTAATTCCTAATTATAAAAATACGTTTTTTTAATATTTTTCTAAAATTAGTTATATATTCCTTTTCATCCCATAGACGGGGTAAAATAGGATTGTCAAGCGCCAAACAGATGCAATGTTTTATTTTTAATTTAAAGGGATTTTACGAAATAATAGCTACATTACCAATACCATACCATAGGCACATTTTTTTTACAAAGATTATGAAAATTGTTGCTTTAAAATATACGTCTGTGCACTGAATGATGCTTTTCTTTCAAATTGTACAAAGTTTCCAATAAATAGCCAATAGGTTTCATGTAAATAGCTAAGTTTCTAAACCAGAGAAGCCAATAAAAAAACAATAGGGGTCAAATGGTTTTCTGTTAAGCAATAATATAATTGGACTTTTAGTCTCAAGAAGAACTTTCGGTGACGCATAAAAATATTTAGTATTTGACATAAAATTGTGTCAAAGTGTCTTCCGAAACTGTGGAATTATGGTAAAAAGAATGAGTTAACTTTTCATTTCTTTGTTGGCATGTTTTATTAAAGAAATTCTTCTTCTGTTTCCCAAAGACATTTATGACTCAGCCAGTATAAAGAATTATATTTAGGTATTACGAATTTAACTTAATCTTACAATACACAAATAAATAAATGAGTAAATACTGTTCTGGCGTGTCTTGAGTAATTACGCGCCTTGCATTACGTTCGTGAATATTGTTGACTGAATTTACGGGAAATCGTATTTCATTCTGGTACAAGCAAACTCTCCCGATTTAGATCGATGCGCGCGCAATTACAACATAGCAACTAATTTGAATTTCAATGATTTTCGCATGAAAACATTGGCGAATAAATTGTTTTCGAATTGATTGAAGTCTATAGTGATTGAAGGATTGATGTTTACTGCTTTAAGCAACGGTGATGAGAACATATTCTCAACAGATAAACTAGACATTTTTTTCATTATTATTTTTACAAGGTTGGAAACATAGTAATGATGGGCGATTAAACCGTTCCAATAACGAAACAATTATATATAAATAATAAATATATAGGGTAGGGCAAAGTACAAAGGTCCAATTTGACTTTGAAAACCAAACCAATTATACCACACAAATAACACATATCAAACAACAACTATCTGACTATGTTCTTAAAACATCCAGCTATTTTATCATTGTATAAATTTGTTATTTTGTTGTGTTACAAAAAATTGTCACCTAGTCCTTTTTACCCCATAGATGAGTTAAAATGGGACAGCCAGGAGGCAATAACTTATTTTTAATTTTAAAGGGATTTTATGAAATAATAGCTAAATTATTCAGCCCATGCAAAATATAAATTTCATGGGCAATGCAGAGATAACACTTGATTTATAATTTGTCAGAATTATTCATCAGCAGAGTTGGAATAATTATTTATTCAACTTATCATTTGTAAAATTGCGTTTTTAACTTATTTTACTATTTTATTTACTATTTCTTATTGTTTGCATCATCCAAATCTTTGCTAGGGTAAAGATTCAGTTGGTCCCTTTTGCCGCACCTACATGCAAGATTTTATAGAAGTTATATAAAAAAATTGTTGAATCTAACTTACAAATAACAATACATCTTATAAAACAAATAAGTAACGTTTGTCATGGATTTTCAAACATTGCCGTTTATATCCCGATAGCAACGTCGTTAGAATCAAGTTTATGGCTCGTTATACATCTTTTTCCCTTTACTTTCAAATATTGTTGTTAAAAAAATTCTTAACTTTACTTGTTTTTGATATATCAATGATGGACTTTTTTACCCGCAATTTCGGATGATCATTTAAAAGATTTTTGCTGCAAAATTTGCAATACTTGCAGTATTTGTTAATAAGATTAATATAAATTAAAAACAAGTGTTCATTCAACCGCGATTCATTTTTGTAAAATGTTCTTACAACTTTTGACTAAATACAACTTTTACAAACTACTTAATTAACATAAATAATTTTACAATGTTATTTTTAGTATTTGCTAAATAATACATTTTTTAATTTATTGATAATTTTGTTCTTCGTATACATATTTCAAAGATCAATAAACATTTAATCAATAAAAGAGCCCATAAAAATACTATTGACCATTTAAAAATTATCATTGAATATTAATAAGAATAGATATTAATTTATTAATAATTATCGTCTCTAAAGCGCTAGTATTTATGTATATAAATAAATAAGATTTCTATGAAACAACTCAATTACATAACATTTTAAGAGATGTTGTTGTGGTTTCCGACATTATCTGAACGTTTACGACGCGATAAACTGATACTACGATTTTTTATGTCACGAAATCAATATGATTTATGTTCAGTTGTGGTATTTACAATTTGAAGTTGATTCAGTGGATTTTAAAATATGTAATTAAAAGTTTAAAATAGCCAACGTGAATTATTTTGAGGTAGAGCATGGTAAACATTAAAATTTTAATATCGGACCTGCATGGTATAAAAGATAGTAATGACTAATTCTATACGGGTCAGTATAATTAAAGCAATCATTTTGAAATTGTATAATATAGATTGGAGGCTCTCTACATGTGTTCCTCAAATGGTTATCTAGAATAATCCATACGTATATAATTTGTTTAAATAAAAAAATACCCTCGTGTTATTTTCATGCAAAGAATTTTGCAGTGTATATATAAGTGTGTTTAGTAGAATTTGTAAAATTAAATTTTGAATATAAAGAACAGGAAAAACCATTGTATACTGCAATTTTATTGAATACATGTAACCATTGTATTACACAAAATCCTTTTTAAAATATACTACATTTGTTTAACAATACGAATTTTATCACACACTTTGAATACAACGATTTTGAACGATATAAATTTTCGAACATAAGAAAACAATATTCTACAAAGCTAAAAACGCACTACTTTAAAATAGTTTTTTACAGATTATTTATAAAAAAGTATTCTAACTAACTAAAACACCTTAAAATTATTAACATGCACACTTAATTAGCATCAATTGAATCAAGATTTCTATAAAGTATTTGAAAAATCTCGTGCTAAAAAAATTTACGACGTTATAAAAATTTTATGTGCCACTTGAAGATTTATGAGAATACTACCGACATTATTATCTTGATATGTATCTATTTATCAATAAACATCTGGTGTAATTGTCAAGTTATGTATATCTAATGTGAAAGCATGATTATAATAATTGCATGGCAAATTAATTAAGTTTTGTTTGTTTTTGGTGAAAAATTGGCCTTGAAAGCTTTTATGTATATAGGAAAGAAAAGATTCTGCACGAAAGCAATGGGGTAAAGTGGAGCTTGAACGTCCGCGGGTAAAAAGGACCACCGCCGGTATCTCAAAAACAAGTGAAGTTCGGAATTTTTTAATAACAATATTTGAAAGTAGAGGGAAAAACTGTATAACCAGCCACCGCCTAGATTCTTACAACGTCGCTATCAGGAGAAAAAACGTCAATGTTTGAAAATCCACAATAAAGGTATTTCACTGAACAAAGTCAGATAGTTGTTTATTTAATATGTGTTATTTGTTGTGAAATAATTGGTTTCGTTTTCACAATATAATTGCTCAAAAACAAATTGGATCTTTGTATCCCCCTTCCTTACATGATATTTTAAAAATATGAATTTTCTGTTATGTCCAACAAAACTTTGTTGTCGTTATGTGTTTTAATCATACATACTTTAATGTAATAAAATATGCGATTTAAACAATAAACATCAATGAGCTCAGAGATGGTCGGATTATGAATGGAATCTTGAACCGTAGCAAAAGACATATCGCAAAATTTTCCTGTTTATTTTTTATTTATCCACGATGTGATTTTATAGCACGCTTATAATTGGATGAAATGTGTCGCGGTTTTGTTCGACGATTGCAACATTGTTGCATGTCAAAGTTTTACGAATGTCGAAGAAATCGCAATTTGTTTCAATTATTTTCAATTGCCGCTAAGAAGACAACATCGTTAATTGCCGTCCGAGATTCATAAGATGTGCATATAAATCTCACAATTCTTCAAACACATTAATTCAATGTGATTTACAACATGAACGCATCAAACGCGCACAATAGTTTCTACGCGTTCATCGGGAAGGCGAATAAAATTATTTAATTCTTGTAGCGGTTGTTATTACTATATATGATTTGTAATGAATTATTTCTATTATTTGATCGTAAAAATCGAGTGAAAGAATCATTAGAAAATACATGATAAATCTAAGGTTTATTCAAATGCTTTACTTTTATTAAATTTTTATAGAAATGTGGAATGACCGAATAAATAAAAAATGCTCTACTAATGTATAAATAATCGGCCTTTGGATAATAAAGCAATAAATTATTTTTAATAAACTTAAAACAGGTTTTTTTCAAGTACCATAAAACTGACTATGGCAAAACTATAAAAAGGGGTATAATTATATTTTATGCAACCTTATATAATTTGATTATAACCTACAATAATATTTAAAAAAAATAAACAGCCATAGTAAGAGCGCTGTGCTATATCTTTGCTAAAAAATAATACTAAAAACTAAAAATATGGTTTTTGCCTATAGATATAAATCTCTATAAATGAAATTTCTTCGATACATCCAATAAGAATCAGAATTTCTAATGAGATTCCTATTCGTATACAATATACCAAACAAGTCTGGATAGTATTTAATATATTAGTTAAAATATAAAATTATTAGAGCGGTATTACTTTTGCAACAAAAAAATAATTTTATCAAAAACTTTCGATTTTAACTACAAAAGCTTTAGCATTGTGGTTTCTTCATAGATCACAGTGATATTTGTTATAATAATGAATACAATATTGTGATTATATATGATTTTCTCTAAAACATAAAGATAAAATATGAAATAATTACAGCGGCATTACTTTTTAAGCAACTAAAAATATAATTCGATCCAAAACTTTCGATTTTAACGACAAAAGCTTTCAGCTGTACCATTATTTCATAGATAGCAGTGATATTGGTAAAATATTGTTATCATAATGAATAGAATTTTGTGATTATCTATGAGTTTTTCTAAACATATATATAAAGATAAAATAATTAAAGCAGCATTACTTTTCACGCAAAAGATATAAGTCGATCTAAAACTTTCGATTTTAACGACAAAAGCTTTCAGCTGTACCATTCTTTCATAGATAGCAGTGATATTGGTAAAATATTGTTATAATAGTGAATACAATTTTGAAATGATTTATAATTCTCTCTAATATATATATAGAGCAGCATTACTTTTTAAGCAAAAAATGTAAGCCGATCCAAAACTTTAGATTTTACCGACAACAGCTTTCAGCAGTGCCGTTTCTTCATAGATAGTAATTACACATCTAAAATCTTGTTACAATAATCAGTAAAATTTCTATAATTATAAACTATGAGTAAACTATCTATGATTTTTTGCGAAACATTGGGAATTAAACAACCAAATAATTAAATAAAATTATTGAAAACTAAGAAACACTTAATAATTAAATAAAATTATTGAAAACTAAGAACACTTAATAATTATATCAACATTTCAATAATCAGAAAACAAATTGAAATATTAATTGGAAGAACTTAGGTATGCTACTAATATACTAAACAGAAGGTAGATAATATTTAATATATTGTATGAAAATATAAAATTTGTTAGCAATAAAAAATAAAATTGTATCTAAAACTTTCAATTGACAAGCTTTTAACGGTGCCGTTCCTTCATGGATAACTGTGATATTTGTAAAATCTTGTTATATTAATGAACACAACTTTGTAATTATCGGTAATTTTCTCTGAATCATAAAATCTACGAAGAAAATTATTCTAAACTTCTGTAATAACACTTTTTCCCACACGAGAATTTTTGATAACTTGCCCAATATATAACACCAATAATCATATAAACATTACAAAAATAAATAAATCGAATCAAAAATAATAATTGACGGTATATTAGGTGTGCCAACTTCTAACTCTTCGACTAGAATTTAAATGCCATTTTAAGTAATTTATGTTACACGTGAATATTAAGAAGAGACTTTGTTGCATTTGAACATTTACCGGGATGCGAAACGCTCACCTACCCGATCATCTTGTGCCAGATACAATAAAAGTCACAATCAATTTATAGAACATACCTTAAGCGGCATGCTTAACAAACTGGATAAATATTAAAATCGGTTTGTTGTAGGACGAGCTAGGAAATCCGAATAAGAAAGGACATGTTACCTTCGTGTAAAAAGTATATAAAACAACACGACGTTTGGCGCTATTCTATAAATTCGATAAATGGTATGGTAAATGTCACACTTTTACTTTTTGTGCAGGTTGTATTGATTATAAATTATCTTTTTTTATATAAATTAAATTAAAGA
>NW_020538040.1:157497353-157522043 GCF_003426905.1 Ctenocephalides felis
CTAATGTTGTGATTAAATTTATTTAATAATTGGAATTAATCAAAATTGAAAGTACCAAAGATTACATAAATTTTAGTATGATTTATTTTTAGTTCTTTGTTGCTCACGCAAAAAATATTTATCAATATAATACCTACCAAAGAATAGCAACATTTATTAGCGTGATGTTACTAATAAGGTATATAAATATATTTTTGTACAAAGTAAAGAGTATTTGCAAAAAGACAATTTTCGCTATGTAGTGATAATATAATCAATTACTAGACTATTGAAAATGGCATGTATCGAATAGTTTTAAATGTACCAAAGTGCGTTTCAGATTTTTTCTTGAAATTAGTTTCTTTCCAAATTTTGATAGTAATTATTTTTTCAATAAAAATTCTATCATGTCGACCTTAATTCAAGTGTTATGTTTTAATCTGTAAAAATGAGCTATATGAATATTTTAGCTAATAATATAAAACAAACGACGAAGCAACCCTCCACTTTTACCAAAACTAATGATATACGAAAATGATGGGCACTCAAAAAAAAACCTACCCATTGTAGTTGGGTTCGGAGTTAATTTGAAATTCGTGCGAGTGGTTAGGTGCACACGTGCGCATCGTGATGGTCCGTTTGACAAATTTGGCTGCTCGTACTGATCTACCGAAATACCTCGATTGCGAATAAAATATTTTTTATTTATGATAATATTTTCTATTTTAGTATTATAACAGATCAGATAATAAATATATTATATTAATTATTAAATAGGGTAAGCCGATGCACAGAGATCTAATTTGACTTTGAGTAATTATATTGTGAAAACCAACGCAATTATATTACAACAAATAACACATATCTAACGTACAACAATCTGACTATATTCAGTAAAACTCCCAGATAATTCATCATTGTAGAAATGTGTTTTTTGCTATTTTTGAAAAATTTGTAACCTGGTCTTTTATAGGTAGGGTTAATTGGGACGGCCAAGGGAACAAACAGGTTCAATGTCTTATTTTAATTTCAAAGGGATTTTACAAAATAATATCTACGTTATTCCACTAATGTTAAATATAAATAAAGTAAATGTAGCGTTATGATTATGGGCTGATTATTCGTATTTACATCAATTTGGTGAATAATTCGTAAGTTATTGGATCTTAAGTAATCGTTACATTCAAAAATGGTATGGGATAGAGCGGTTTGCGAATAAAAATAACAATTTAATTTTTTTTTCGTCAATATTTGGAAGAAAAAAGATGTATATGTTGCTACCGAGTTAAAAACGGCAATGTTTGAAAATCAATAACAAAAAATATTTTTTTGTTAGTTTTTTCAGTTACGAGCACTGCTGCTTAGTTTTTGCCAGATCTTAATATAATTTTTCAGTATACGTTATTTAATTGTTTTATAAGATGTATTGTTATTTTAAATTAGATTTAATTGTTTTTGGGAGTTTTTTGGTTTTTTATCCCTGGGTGAGGTAAAAGAGACCAACTAAACCTTCTCCCTGGCAAAGATGTCGAAAATAAATAATAGCAAATAAAAAAGTAAATAGAATTAAACAAACAATTTTATGAGAGAAAAATTAAATATATAGTTATTCCAACTCTGCTGATGAATAATTCTGACGAGTTATATTTCTCTAAAGGTTAATTACAGTGTTATCTCTGTAAAAAATGCACCCATGTAATTTATAATTTGCATTGGTTGAATAATGTAGCTAGTATATTGTAAAAAACTTTTTAGAATTAAAATCATACATTGAACCTATTTGCCCCCTAACCATCCCATCCCCACGCCTTTGGAGTTAAAAGAGCCAGGATACAAATTTTTGATAAACAGCAAAAACAACATATTTCTACAATGATCAATTAGCTGAAGTTTTCACTGAGCATAGTCAGAAAGTAGTTCGTTTGAAATGTGTTATTTGTTATGATATAAATGTTTTGGTTTTCACAATATAATTGCTTAAAATCAAATGGGACTTTTGTGCCTCGCCCTATCCTAATATATGAATAGCTAGATGATTTTTTTCAGTATAAATTAAAATTGTAAAATGTAATTATACTAAATAAACGATTCAAAAATGGTTTTTCCATTGATTGTTCCTAGGCCCAAAATAATTTTTCATTTTTCTACATTTACGGCGTTTCTTCCATGAATGCAAGTTGCTTTAAACTTAAGTCAAAAACTTATTGTGCAATACGTCAAAGATGTACGTGAATAAATGCGATCTCTAGATCTATTTACTTCCACGCCCCTTAATCCAGACCTGTCTCCACGTATTTTGGTATCAATACAAATACGATCTGTGAACTGACCCTTGATCATCAAAACGTCATTGTATAAATAGCGACCTTAGGGTTCAATTATTATTGCCGTAGTATATTATTGAAATGTATATGATGGGGAAATGAATGAACTCCTATATATCTATAGCCAAAACCGAACCCCAGCCAATAGTTCCCTGTAATAGTTCCTATGCGTCCACTATTGTGTATCAATCATCGAAATTAACTATTGACTATGTTAAAAAAGAGCAATCGACTTTTCCTGCAACTCGACACAGGCTAGAACATTTTGTGGGAGGTTTTAAATAATATATCCTAAAGATTTTATTATTGGCAACATATCATTCATTCATGAAGTACACCTTGTAAACCTTGTGCGGTTTTATTCGCTCTTTGATGAAATGATCAGATATACAGATCCATGCTCAATACACCAAAAGTCATTCTTATGCCCAACAAAATTGGGTAAAATCATAACTAAACTAGCTGTAAGTGGAATTCTGTCTTAAGGCAATTAAGGCATCGTGCCTTAAGGCAAATTGCTGGAACTTCCCGTACCAAAAATTATTATTTTTTTTAAAAACGATTAACATTTTTGAAAAAATTTTACTTCGAAAAAATAAGATTTTTGACCAACAATTAGACAAAAAATTACTTTTTTTTGAAAAAAAAAATTTTTTTTAATTTTTTTTTTGAAAAAAAAATGTTTTCTTTATTTTGACATATTTTGAAAGATCTAAACTTTTTTTCAAAGCAATCGTACTGCTTTAACTGCATAAAGACGAAATATCAAACAGCGTAAGCGCCGCGTCGACGTCTAACGCGTAAATATTGGTACGGAACCCATAGGAATGTAAACCAAAATTATACTTATTGTTAAAATCTCTATAAAATATCTGATAATTTGATGTGCATATGTCTAATGACTTTTGACCGACAAATGGCATTTTTTTTTACTTTTTTCATTAGATCTCCGAAACCGCTAGACCTGCCTTTATGAAAATTTGATCGGTTCTTCACCTTGTCAATACAAGTAAAATGTTTTTTGAATTATTAAAATCGGACGCTCCGTTCTCTTAAAAACTGAGTTACCGTTTTCGGCACTTTTTGCCCCGTATCTTCGGAACGGCTAGACCTGACTTCGCCAAAAACTAATCAGCACGTCTCCTTATCAATACGAATCGAATGTTTTTTGAATTATTCAAATCGGTTGATCGGTGTTCCCGAAATCGTCGACGAAAATTTATATCCGCACATACATACACACACGCACACACACACACACACACGCACACACACACACACACATACATCCATTTTTTCTAAGGTATGCCAAAATATTCAGAAACCTCTGAAACGTAAATATATAAAAATTTTCATTTTCGATTTTTTTGCGATTACTATAACTTGCCCTACGGGAAGTTAATATTGTTATTGTTTATATTACTTGGGCAGCCAGATGCCAAGCAGTAGTGACATCGGTTTTCACTTGGGTATAGATAGCAAGTAAAAATGACACTTATACTATATAGCTGCACCAATAAATAAAAATTGTCAGTATTACAAAAATTGCAATAATAGAATTCATCAGAGTGATAGAACAACTATTTGGGTTGTTATCTACAAAACCGGTGCAGTTAGTGTAGTCTAATCAGCACAACAGGTTAAAAAATCCTTAATTTCTAATCACTGTTCAAATAATATATAAAATTTCTCATATAAAAAAGTTCTTCCTTAATATCTTTTATGGTATTTATTTCAAATATACGGTTCAGCCATATTAAATTAATATAATGTATTAAACAAATAAATACTCAATTTCCTCTGCGGTAATCGTCGAATCATATTCAAAACATATGGTATTAGCGAACACGAATGGAAAAAATCACGTGGAAGTCGAACCTCATGTCAGTGTACACCTGAAGTTACAATTGTAATGAGATCGAGCCAAGACAAAAGACCATATGGGCCAATAACAGATGGGCCTAATACTTAAACATACTTCCACACAAAAGAGGAAATCTTCATCATATATCCTTTATTGTTAACCAATACTATTGAAATATTGAGATGATACAGTAGCTATTTGTAGGTCAGACAAAATCTAAGATAATTGAAATCAAACTATAACACATATGTTATAAATGTTAGGAGAAATATTATAAGGACCTATCGTGGTGTAGTGGTTATCAACGTGGAATAGCAGAAACTAGTTCCGGATTAAATCCAATCTCAGTCAGTTTGATGTCAAGCAGTAGACATATGTCGCAATGGGTGATAAACGAGAAAAGGTGAGTTAAAACATTATTTTCATACCCAAGGATAATTCACGGTGATCTATTTTTTAAAAAATCATAAGAAACCAACAACTTTTAATATAAACGAAATAATATTAAATTACCAATCGAATACTAAACAAATTTATAAGCTGGAAGGAACATCCTTAAGACTTTTGATTGAATTCGCAATCATAACTATAGCCTGCCATGGCAGTAATAGGCATTTCACTAATTATGATAATATTTAAATGAAAATTTGATGAAGATTGTTTTTGTAAGTATATTGACTACAAATAGGCTCCAGCAAAAGATTAGAATAAGAGAATACATATTTTAATCGCGCAATTGTTTCTGTAATGGAATTAATGTCATAGATGAATAAAATATATAATATTAACTTATATTACTTTAAATATACTCAATGACCACTCTAGAACTCAGAAAAATTCAACCAATAGTTGCAAGAAAAAACTCTTCGTCTAACAACAATATATATATATATATATATATATATATATAAAATTATATACGTCCAAGATATATATTGCAGTTATTTTGTATTATCGCTATTATTTGCAATGCACTAAGTTGTCAAAATTAGATGTTGGTCTTTAGATTCATTATGTTATTCATTTACCTATAATTGATCTAGAGAAGTATTGAATCTATATATATATATATATATATATATATATATATATATATATATATATATATATATATATATATATAACGAATATTTTCATAGAAAATTACAATTAAAATTTTCGACCATCGCTTACCGACATCGGAAGCTAAGTTTATTTGTTTTTGTCTTTAAATATAAAAAATTCCAATGAAAACCTTGAAACTCTTCGATCTACAATAACAAACAAAATAGTTGTAAGTCATTAACACCTATTACGTAAACAATGATTCCACATGATCTACTATGTATAAAGAAACACTTCTATTATTCCGCTGATCTTGATATAAATTATTATGTACAGCAAATGTTTGTCAGGATTGTAATTATATGTATAGTAAAGCGGGTGACGATTGTAAAATAAGATTAAATTGCACATAAAATCACACTTCGTAAAAATCATTTATACGAAGTGGATCATCAATAGAAGACATTTTGTTAAAAAAAAATATTTTGCGGTTATTAGTATGAAAACAGAGTGCTGTTATTTAAAACTTATCAGTGATATCCAAGTTCAAATAATAACAGCATGAATAATAAAGCGCATCCAATTACCAACTATATTCCATAAACAAATAAAAAAATAAGATTTTAATAACAACTAGAAACAAAAATAAAAAAATAAGATTTCAATAAAAACTAGAAACAAACAATACAACAATGTTAAGTACTTAATTGAATTAAATCTGACTTGAGAATATGTAGTTCGAATGTTGTCAATTTAATCAAAATTTCGGGCGGATCCAGGGGGTTGGCCACGGAGGTTATAACTACCCCCCCCTGAGATTGTCGATAGATAGAATACTAATTCAACAATAAAATTACTTCATAATGATTTTATTTATGTATTTTGTTACCAAACACATTTTGTAACTTCAATATGTAACTTATTATAGAGAGACTCACAAAAGTCACAGACTCTTAAAATTTAAGAATTTTCTAATCGTATTGCGAATATATGTTCTATACATAATTTAATTATGTGATCCCCCCTGGCGCCAAAGCTCGACCGCCACTGGTAAGAGCTATAAAATTAAATTTATGATATGTATATACAAGACTAACTTTATCAGTTATGATTTGGATAATGTTTACAAATAATTAACTTCCCGTAGGACAAGTTATAGTAATCGCAAAAAAATCGAAATTGAAAATTTTTATATATCTTTACGTTTCAAAAGTTTCTGAATATTTTGGCATACCTTAGAAAAAATGGATGTATGTGTGTGTGTGTGTGTGTGTGTGTGTGCGGATACAAATTTTCGTCGACGGTTTCGGGAACACCGAACAACCGATTTGAATAATTCAAAAAACATTCGATTCGTATTGATAAGGAGACGTGCTGATTAGTTTTTGGCAAAGGCAGGTCTAGTCGTTCCGAAGATATGGGGCAAAAAGTGCCAAAAACGGTAACTCAGTTTTTAAGAGAACGGAGCGTCCGATTAGAATAATTCAAAAAACATTTTACTTGTATTAATAAGATGAACAACTGATCAAATTTTCATGAATATAGGTCTTGCGGTTTCGGAGATCTAGTAAAAAAAGTAAAAAAAAGCCATTTGGCGGTCAAAAATGATCATTAGACATATGCACATCAAATTATCAGATATTTTATAGAGATTTTAACAATAAGTATAAATTTTGTTTACATTCTTATGAATTCCGTACCAATGTTTATCCGTTAGACGGCGACGCGGCGCTTACGCGCTTCGATATTTCGTCTCTATGCAGTTAAAGCAGTACGATTGCTTTGAAAAAATGTTATGAATTTCCAAAATATTTCAAAATAATTTTTTCTTCAAAAATTCTTTTTTTTAAAAAAATGTAAATTTTTGTCAAAAATTAATAGTTTCTCAAAAATCTAATTTTTTCAGAGTGATTTTTTTTTCAAAAATGTTAATTTTTTAAAAAAATAATTTTTGGTACGGGAAGTTCCAGCAATTTGCCTTAAGGCACGATGCCACGCGCCCCACTAGTTCTTATTTATTATTTTGCCTCTTCTGGGGAAAGTGTGCTTGGAAAACACTGTTTTGAATAACAGAGGGTTGATCGTTTTGTTATCCATTCGCGCACGCGTACGCCACGCTTCCGCGCCGAGGCCAGCAGACCGACATATGGGCCGGCAGTTGGCTAGCGCGGCGGCACTCAAATCCAACGGTCGCGGCTCCTTCGGAACCAATTCGTCTAGCGAAAAAGATTGCGACGGAACAGTTTAGGAACTAGAACTAGAACTGTCAATGTAATCAGATTATAAAACTAGCTGTAAGTGGAATTCTGTCTTAAGGCAATTAAGGCATCGTGCCTTAAGGGTTAGGGGTACTTGCAGGCAGGAAATAATGAGTGTTTTCAGTATTTCTTTTTTGTTATTAAACGATGTTTTTCTACAAAAATATTAATACAGCATTATTATACAATGTTTGACTTGATATAACAAAAATTTCAGAAGAAAAAAATCAATATTCCCAAAGTTATAGCTGTTTTTTGTTGACCCTGTTTCGAAAAACGGTTCTGGCGGTGACCATCATAACTCCTTGGATATTCATAAAATCAATCAAATTGAAAAAATAGTTTTATGAATAGTTAATCCCGGGCCGGATCGAAGGTTTTCTTTTTTTGCAAAAATTAACAAAATGGCAGCATCAGAAAGAAAAAATCTAGATTTTTGGGTAAAAATCAACAGTTAATTGGTCAAAAAATTCAAATTTTTGAAAATAAAAATCCTTCGATCAGGCACGAGTTTATTATGTATTCTAAAAGCTGTATAAATTTCATTAAAATCTACTAAGCGGTTTTGAGTTACAGTGGTCACCGATTCAAAAAACATAGTTTTGAGAAAAACGCGTTCAAAGTTTTACATTGGATTACGTACAGAAATACAAATTATTAATTTATTTACCCGAGTCATCTATTCCTGGGCCATATAACAATTCTTCAGCCATTGTGGAAGTTTCCAAAATTTCCATTTGGTGTTGCCTACGAAGCATTCTGCCCTCCCGTGTCGTCTCGTGGGCGCGCTGATCTGCTACTTTCACACGTGCAGCATCCAATTTTTCAGCATACCAATGGGAATATACCCAAAATTAGATCCTAGGGTACCCATAATCAATAGTAATGATATGTATATGTATTCAGCAATTTGTACGATAGTAGAACTAGTATTCACGGTTTTTAGGCATATTTTTTAGACTAGTTGGTTGAAGCTCTTAATTTTTTCTGATTATGGATTCAATCTTGAACTACACATCTTGAAAGTAAATTATCATTGCTGAGATCGTTTTAAATCGGTTTAAAAGCTTTTAAAACATCAGGATGTGAGGGAGAATAATCTTGAGTATAAGTATCGAGCTCTCCACTTGCGTCAACGCGCTGGTAAGAGTCCAATAACTCAAAAAGTAATCATCTGATCAACTTGAAATTTTCAGAGAACATTTTCAAGATATTACACTTAATGAAAATGCAAAAATATAAAAATCGATTTTTCAAAAATTCCAAGTACCCCTAACCCCTTAAGGCAAATTGCTGGAACTTCCCGTACCAAAATATATTATTTTTTTAAAAACGATTGACATTTTTAAAAAAAATTTACTTCGAAAAAATAAGATTTTTGAGAAACTATAAATTGGACAAAAAATTACTTTTTTTTGAAAAAAAAATTTTTTTTTTTTAAAATTTAATTTTTTTTTTTATTTTTTTTTTGAAAAAACAATGTTTTCTTTATTTTGGCATATTTGGAAGATCTGAACTTTTCTTCAAAGCGGCGTACTGCTTTAACTGCATAGAGACAAAATGTCAAAGCGCGTAAGCGCCGCGTCGCCGTCTAACGAATAAACATTGGTACAGAACCCATAGGAATGCAAACAAAATTTATACTTATTGTTAAAATCTCTATAAAGTATCTGATAATTTGATGTGCATATGTCTAATGATCATTTTTGACCGCCAAATGGCATTTTTTTTTACTTTTTTCGTTAGATCTCCGAAACCGCTAGACCTGCCCTCATGAAAATTTGATCAATTCTTTATCTTGTCAAGACAAGTTAAATGTTTTTTGAATTATTAAAATCGGACGCTTCGTTCTCTCAAAAACTGAGTTACCGTTTTCGGCACTTTTTGCCCCGTATCTTTGGAACGGCTCGACCTGCCTTCGCCAAAAACCAATCAGCACGTCTGCTTATCAATACGAATCGAATGCTTTTTGAATTATTCAAATCGGTTGATCCGTGTTCCCGAAATCGTCGACGAAAATTTGTATCCGCACATACATACACACACGTACATACATCCATACATACATACACACACACACACACACAGACACATACATCCATTTTTTCTAAGGTATGCCAAAATGTTCAGAAACCTCTGAAACGTAAAGATATATAAAAATTTTCATTTTCGATTTTTTTGCGATTACTATAACTTGCCCTACGGGAAGTTAATAATACAAACGTTTTTTTTAAAACGTCAAACAAAAGTAACGTAAACACAGGTTAAGAGAAATCTTATATAAACCCATCCTGGTTATCAACGTGGGTGGACTAGCAAAAACTAGTTCCGGATTAAATCCAATCTCAGACAGCTTGATGCCAAGCAGTAGATACATGTTTTCACTTCAAAATATAGATAGCAATACGTTACTACTAATTGAAATTAGCCCTCGCCAGGCATTGCTGCATCTATTAAAACATTGATCACTATTATAGAAATTGTAATACAGTAAAACCTCGATTATCCGGACCTCGGTTATACGGATTTGCGTTTATCCGGACTACCAACCCCAACCAATTTATATGTATGTACATTAGGGTGGTCCTTAAAATGGTCATTTTCGAATTTCCTTGCTCCCAGGGGCTCAAATGGTTTCAAATAGATAAAAAACAATTCTCGAAAAGTTTTAGCTCTTAATATTAACGTTTAGATAGAGCGCAATTCAATCAAAGTTTGTATGGGAAGAGCATGGAAAAATATTTGAAAATTTAAAAAAAAATGTTTTAGGTATAACTTAGCGACAAATGAATGAGTTTTATTCATTCATTTGTTCGCTAAATTACATCTAAAAAACATTTTTTAAATTTTTGAAAATTTTTCCATGCTATTTCCATACAAAACTTTGATTGAATTGCGCTCTATCTAAACGTTAATATTAAGAGCTAAAACTTTCAGAAAATTTGGAACCATTTGAGCCCCTGGGAGCAAGGAAATTCGAAAATGAGCATTTTAAGGACCACCCTAATGTACATACCTACAATTCGAATCTTAGCATGATTAATGCTGCATTTTAGTACATGTATGTAATGTAATCGAAGAAAATATGTATGTACATGCATAAGGAAGTGTTAATTTCCTTAATAAACATTGATTTTCGTTGATATCTATGTATTTAATCGTTATTTTTAATAAATACACAACATTATTCTTCATACATTCGATTATCCGGATTTTTGATCATCCGAATGCCCATCGACAACAAATAGTCCGGTTAATCGAGGTTCCACTGTAATAAAATTCATCATATAAAGATGTGACAATTGTATTGTCATTTAGTTAAGCCAAATCATAACAATAGCTTATAAGACATTTAAGTTCTTATCGCTTTTCAAATAATATATAAAATATTTATATAGATTATACAAATTCCCGAAACCCGATTTGCACCATTGCAATTAAACTCAATTAATGGAATATACAGCGGTGTCTAACGTTCTTAATTAGTTCCGAGAGCAAGTTCTTTATGCGAAAATAGTTTTTCCATAGTAATACATGCTGATCGAAACAATTCGTTATGTAGTATGAAATATGCTCGTAAAATAAAATTAAATAAAATAAAATAATCGAGACGTTTGAAATTAAATCTATTTATTTTCGAAAGAAGTTATTTATCGGTTACTACAAAATAGTGCTATCGCCTCCTTCTTTGCTGCTTTAGCTCCTAAATTTTTGAAGAAACTGTACATATGTGCTTGTTTTTTTCTCTTCTGAAGACTTAACAAAGATTATAAGCAAGGGTATGATTGTGCCAATTGTTTATCCCATTGACACCAGTTGTGTTTGAACAGTAAATATTTGGGAATTTTTACACTTCTTGCCATTTGAACTAAAAGTCCTTTTAAGCGCCACTATCAATCAACCGACTATCCATATTTACCTCGAAGTTTGATAATTCTTTTTCAAAATTATCTCAAGACCTCTAAGAGGTAAATTATAACAAGAATGTTCTGACTATGACCTTTTCCTGCTTTTTCAGTCAAAGCTAAAATTTCCAAGGTTCATTGGAATGATCCTTGGATCATTTTGATTAAACTGCCAACGAACGCGAAAACTATATTTTTTACTACAAATGAGATTGAAAAATTATAAAAAGTAAAAAGAACTTGCAATTTATTTATCATTATATCAAAACATTGGAAAACAGTTTTAACGCACGGTGAAACTACCCCGACACGGCTAATATTCGAGAAAAAAAATATAGCACCGCCTACAAAGAATGTCTATGACAATAAATACTTAAGCTTGAGAATACTTGCTTAATACTACTTAATTCTTGCTTAGATATTTTTTAATTATTTTGAAAGTCGCATTTAGTTATCATATATTTTAATACACATAAATTTTTTATTCAATAATTTGTCGCCGCAAAATTATGCAGAAAGCGTATCGTTCCGCCGTCTCTAGAAAGATGAATCGGGCGTAATTATTTTGATCGGGCTTAACTGAATATATAATAGAGTTATTGTTCTAAAACTTGTAAATAAAGATATTTGAATACTATAATACACATACATATAATAATATAATATAGATTGTATATAATATAATATAGATGTTAAGTACCTATAAATTGTTTAGTAGTAACTACGAACATTTTTTGCAAGCACAGCGCGTAGCCATGTTAATTAAAAAGGAAAATCTTAAATTAAAATACTCTTTTTTTAGTAAAATATTGCATTTATTGCAATTTAAGATTTAAATATATAATATTACATGACTTGACAATAAATACTAACTAATAAAATTAGGTAAAATTATATAAAATCATGCTAAAATTTGTTTATAATAATTTAAAATTCGACTATATAGAAGCGCATGGCGCGATTACTAACTAATTATTAACTAATGAAATAACACAAAATTTCATAAGATCATGCTAAAATTAAAATAAATTATAAAAAATATGTATGTATTGATTATGTAATGTAATTTATGTAATTTATGTAATTATGTAATGCAATAAAAATATAATATATCGCTACACTTTAATATCATTGCCATTTATTAAACCCTCAGTAGCCTTTTGAAATTCTTGCTGCTGCTTTAGTATTTCATAATATATCACTTGTCCAATCTAAAACAAAGATATAACGTATAAGTCAACTTTATGAAAATAGTTGATTAAACTTGTAAATAATATATCACATATTAATAATAACACCTTACCAGGCAACTATAAACAAAAGTCTATACATAACCAAAAACATTAAACTACACACAATTTCCTCCTTTTCAAAATTTTGAATCACTATAAAAATACACAATAAAGCATAGTGCCTCAAGATAAAACATCCTGTTTTATGAACAAGCATAAGCACTAATATATATATTTTTTTTTAAACTTTGAGTTAACTAACAAATTTTATATGAATTCAAATTTTTTTTAACTTGAAAGAATTCATCCTGTAAATTTTGAATGTAAATCGTTTAAGAACTACTGTTACGAAACCCAAAATATAATAAATGATTATAAATATAATCATATAATATATATATATATATATATATATATATATATATATGTGTGTGTGTGTGTTTATTTTGTTGCAAACAATGGTGCGGATATATTGGTCTCCAGAGCTAGACTCATGTTCATGTATAAACCCTTGTATTGGATTTAATATTATCACAGATTTTAATGATATAACTTCGATTAATGCATTTAAACAACTATATGTACAAAGATAAATACTATTGTCATCAGATATGTTTTAAAATGACGAATCTTCTAAACATTTGCAAATGTATGAAGATGCTTAGTAGTGGCACGCTTAGTAAAGGCTTCTTTTATACAATAATTATGATACATAAATATACATATACATGTGATAAAAAATTATAGATAACAGAGATAACTAGTAAAGTTGAACACATTTGAACTAGTACTACTACTCAGATTTGTTTGAAGTCTAAGAGAAAAATTATATCCCATGATACAATTTGTTCCTGATTTAACTACGTTACATATTTTCTTAAACAAGCAAAATTATTAGAGGGTATTAGGTGTACAATTTATTTGAGAACTCAAAACAGAAAAACGGCAGAAACAAAGTTGTACATCTAATATTAAGATATAAAAAAATCACGTAAAATCACATTTGACCATACTTTACATTTTGCTTTTTGCAAAATGCAATACACTATAATAAACAATAAATAATTGGAGATACTAAAACATCATTACGACAAAATATCAAAGCATGGTTGACTACATAGACTTCAAACTGCTAACTAATAATAAGACATTCAAATTGTAGCAACAATTGAAAATAGTTATATATATATAAAGTTGTTTATATCTATCAAGATTACTTACATATACATCGATTGCAGCATACAACTGTTGATTCGCACTTAATGGCACTACATTCCACTGACTCATGCGAACTGATTTATCCTTATTTATTTGCAAATGAACCTTTAAAAAAAATACAATAATGTAATATTAAGCAATATCAATTTGATTTGAAATTAAATTTATAAGCTAACTCACCACTTCTGCAACCAATCTTGCTAAACTCCAACGTCCACTACGTAGTGTTACCTCATTATACCACACTCCCAAATCTATGCAATTGTTAATCATAGGTTCAACGTCAACCTTATAATCTCTCTCAAGTTTCCTAAAATCACTGTAAAAAATAACAGTATAAGTAACAGATGAAGAAAGATGATTGATAATATTGCACACAGCTTGATAATATTAATATAAGGTAATAACTAAATTGATCATGAAAAATACTTTTTTATATTTACGCCATGGCACCGAACTTTTGGATGTTTTAACAGAATCGTCAAAGGTCCAGGTAACCTAGATAATTCACTAATTTGAAACAGGTAACATATGTTTATATCGTAACAGACTTGAATTAATGCCGACTTCCCAGGACCAGTTTTAAAACTAAATGGCCATTCCATATCGAAGGCTAAAGGAATAAAATCGACAGCTTTTTCTGCTTCTCCCCTGAAAAGCAAACAAAAAAATTTATGAGTATTAGAATAAAAGTATGAAGAATTTTGGTATTGTGAATATAAACTAAAACTCACAAAAGTCGATCACAAGCCAAAGAGATATCAATTGCATTTGTACAATAAACAATTTCGCCCTTGTAAGATATGAAAGGTAAATCTTCAATGACTTTTGGCTTTGGAACGATAGGGGTTTCAATTACACTATTGCTGCGTAAACTTCGTCTTGGCACCTCATTGTTTTTTTGTTCATTGTTTTCTTTTTCTTCACAGCCATCAGGTACTGAATGAACTCTTCTCTAAAAAAAATAGAAATGAATTAGAACACTACATACTGTGTTTGTTTACAATTCATTAATGTAACTAATGTACACTTACTCGTAATGTAAATTTTGAACCCATAATAATAAAAACAGTACAATGAGTTGAACTTAAATATAGGCAATAAAAATAATTGAAGTAACTGAGATATGTTGAGGAAAATCGTTTTTGACAGTTAAAACAAAAGTCGACGATTTAGCGGCAATTCTTTCACAGGTGTCATAGATTAGATATGATATGAGAGCCATCTTCAACATTTAGCTGAAACTAAACCAACAATCCGCTAAACGGCGCTTAATTCGAAACCAAAACATTACGAATGCAAGAGCTGGCGAAATTAATATTTTCGGGCTGTTCTCGACATATAAGGTTGTCAAATATCTCCCTTCCGCCTTTTTGTATTATAAACCAAGAGCAAAAAAGCGGAAGGGAGATATTTGACAACCTAATAAAATGCCTGAGAGGGCGTCCATTAACCACGTGAGGTTTTTAGGGGGAGTGGGGGGTTTGCAAAAAATCACGAAATATCACGTGGGGGAGGGAGGGGTATATAAAAGATATCACGTGTATTTATTTTTTAACTAATTTCTTTAAAAAATTCAAACATTTTTCAAAAAAAAAATCTTTTTTTCAGTTTTTTCACGTAACTTAAAATACACGTGATGATTATGGGGGGGGGAGGTGCAATTTTGAATATCACCATGTATCACGAAGGGGGAGCGGGGTCCAAAAATCCTTAAAAACTCGTTAACTTCCAGCAGTGCTGGATTTACAGTAGGGGCAGTCGGGGCTACTGCCCAGGGCGGCAAATTTTCGGGGACGGCAAAATTTGAATAGTGAGAAGAAAATTCTATACCATATAATTAACTCATTTTTTAATAACATTTAATTAGTAATTTTAAGAAATATAATTAACAAAACATTATGCAAATGCAATGCAAAAATTTGGCAATTTGGCTAATATAAAGATTCGTAAGTGAGTTGAAAGTTTAAGAAAAGTATATTCTACAGATCGCGAGCCCTCTTAAGATGACGAATTTGTGCACTTCCAAGATCATAGCGCCGAAAAAAATTAAATCAATGACGCATGGCATTGTGCCTTACGGCAAGTTATTGAAACTTTCCGTACTGAAAATTACATTTTATAAAAAGCTTTAATTTTTTTTACATTTCAATTTTTTTTGAAAATTATTAATTTTCATTTATTAAACTAATTGAAATTAAATTGTATTTGAATAATTCGATTTCTATTGATAGCGAGACGTGCTGATTAGTTATTGGCCAAGACAGGTCCAACTGTTTCGGAAATACGGGCCAAAATGCCATAAATAATAATTTATTTTTTGAGAAACGGAACGTCCAATATCATTAAAAAAAATTTACATATATAAACAAAATGGAGAGCTGATTGAATTTGTGGGAGGCAGGTCTAGCGGTTTCGGTGATCCAATAAAAAAATTTGAAAGAGAAACATTTAGCGGTCAAAAATGATCATTAGCCATATGCACATCAAATTATCAGATATTTTAATAATATAAATTTTGTTTACATTTCTATGAGTTCTGTAAAATTATTTATCTGTTACTCTGCGAGGCGGCGCTTACGCGCTTCTTTATTTTGTCTGTACGCAGCTAAAGCAGGCCGATCGCTTTAATTTTTTTTTTAATTTTAATTTTTGGCACGAGAAGTTTCAGCAATTTATCTTAAGGCACGATGCCAAGCATAGTTATTTTTTAAACTATTTTTTAAATTAAAAAAAAAAAATTATATAAACTATTTTAAGTGAAAATTTAGGGATGGGGCGGCATTTTTGTCAGTGCCCCAGGGCCCCAAATTTATAAATTCGGCCCTGACTTCCAGTATGCTAATTTATATAGTAATCGCAAAAAATCGAAAATGAAAACTTTTATTTATCTTTACGTTTTAAAACCTTCTGGTCATTTTGACATGTCTTAGAAAAAAATATGTATATGTGTGCGTATGTATGTGCGAATACAATTTTCCATCGACTATTTCGAGATCACGGATCAACCGATTTCAATAATTCAAAGAGCATTCGATTCCTATTAATAAGGAAACATGCATTAGTTTTTGGCAAAGGCAGGTTCAGCTGTTTCAAAAATACGGGGCAAAAAGTGACAAAATGGTTATATAGTTTTTGAGACAACGTAATGTCATCAACGATTCCAATAATTCAAAAAACATTTTACTTGTATTGACAAAATGAATAACTGATTAAATTTTTGGAAAGGCAGGTTCAAAGTCGGAGACTAGCGGCCTTGGAGATCAAATGAAAAAAGTAAAAAGTAGTGGTATATCGTGCCTTAAGGCAAATTGCTGGAATTGCTCGTACCATAATGAAATATTCGAAGAATTAAATTTAGTAAAAAAAATATTTTTTTTTTAATTAAAAAAAAATCTCCAAAAGCAATTTGTTTCGTCAACACAAGCAGAAAGTTTCTTGAATCATTCAAATCAAATGCTTAGTTCTCTCAAAAACTGCCATTTTTGGCAGACCTGCCTTAGTCAAAACCTAATGATCACTTCTCTCCATCATTACGAATTGAATATTTTTTGGATTATTCAAATCGTGTACTTTTTTCTCTCAAAAACTCGATTTCTATTTTCTGCACTCTTTGCTCCGTATCTCTGAAACGGCTGGACCTGCCTTTGTCAAAAATTAACCTGCACATCTCCCTATCAGTATAAATCGAATGTTTTTTGAACCATTCAAATCGATTGATCCGTGCGCCCGAAAACGTGGACAAAAAATTGTATCCATACATACATACATGCACACACACACATTCATTTTTTCTAAAGTATGTCAAAATATTCAAAATTACTGTCTAAGAACTTTATTACTTGACAATATGTAATATTTTATCTTATGTTTTTGGATCTATGTATATGTTTGTTAAATTTTCTTCATAATTATTTAAAAATAATTAGCACCAATTCCAAGCAGTCATTCCAAAGTTCATTTTATAATTTTTGACAATTTTCGTAAAGTTGAAAATAAAAGTTCAATATTAAGAATGTGAAAGGCTTATTTAACCCATCTTTTTCATATAAGCATACTAGTTGTAGTTAACATTTCAGATATTTGATGTGTAATTGTAATTTTATTATCCAGTAAGAGCAAAGATTCCATTTAGACCTCTACTTTTCATAAACCCGGGACAATCCGGAACAAAAAATCTAAATCCGGGACAAATATTGCTCTTAGAAAAACCTGGGACACAAGGTGGAAATCCGGGACTGTCCCGGCTAAACCGGGACAGTATGGTAACCTTATTTATAGCTCTATCAAGTTCTGATTGTATTGTTGTTAATAATAATAATAATAATAAAATGCTTCAAGGGTGCACATATCATCAATTTTATATTATATCCTTCGAGTAGGTATACATTTACTACCCTTTTTTATTAAGATTAGACAATTAAAACGGTTTCTACAACTTACGGGTCTAAATAGCCAATAAATTCTGATATATTATGCATTATGTATATTATGTATATTATGCATTATTGACGAGTTCAGATTTGAATTTTTTTTTTTAAATAATGACTCGTTACATTAATAAGAAGAAATCGATAAGAAGAATCGAAGTCAAATTAATCCCTCTCCATAATAATACCTTAAATTCAAAACCTAGAATGCAGTGACAATATACATCATTAAATTCCACATGAGTATCTCTCCATTTTTGTACAGGTACTTTATAATTTCGGTACACTCAAATAGGATCAGCAAATCCTCTTAACAATGCGATTTTTAGACTATACGGGCAATTTACCATACCACATTATGTGGTCCATATATAAATAATAATAAAATTATATAATTTATTATGTAAGGCATTACCGTAAGCATTTGAGTGGGCACATGCTTTTATAAGAACATATACACATATATATAATATATATATATATATATATATATATATATATATATGTGTGTGTGTGTGTGTCAAAAGATACTAAATGACATAAAACGTCAAGAAAACAAAATTAGCTAATCAAATTTTCAAGTGAAAATACGTACTTCCCGTGGAATTGATTAGAAAGCAAGAAAAGAAACAATAATATTAATAATTTACATTCTTAGATAAATTTTGTTGAAAGTTAATAAGTATGAACAAACCAATCTTCTGGAGAAAGATCATCTTAACAAACAAGAAGTAGCAGTTACTGCCATTAGTAAGACATTCTTTGAATAAATTAGGATATAATTCAGCTATAAAAATAAAAATTCAAGTACCTACTCGAAGTTTTCTGAAAAAACTCATAATTCATTATTAATTCAGGTCCGAAGAATACATATTGCCCGGTTGAATATGCACGGCTTAATTCTAACATTTCTAACAATAATAAATTTAACATAATAAAATAAATTATATATACATATAATATATGTATATATGAAGATGATATTAGGAAGATATTATTTTTCTATATCCTAATTATTTTGAAACTTATCCGGTGATGCAACATCATTATCCAAGAAAACTTGATATGACATTGTTCCTATATGTAAGACAAAAAGTCGATTTGCTCATGGCTCACACATATATATATATATATATATATATATATATATATATATTTGTTATGTTAATATAAAGGTGCTATCATTAAACAAGTCCTTAACATCAATTTCCTTATATTGCTCTGTTAACTTTAATTTTTTAACTTTTTGGATAATATATGAAATTATAAGGCCAATAAACCAATAAACAAAAAACTTCAAATATTTTAAAAAAAATCATATTGTACTGTAACATTACGTCATATTAATATACAAACACACACACAAATCTATGTATATATATATATATATATGTATATATATATATTATATATATATATATATATACACTAGGGAGGTCCTTAATATGGACATTTTCGAATTTCCTTACTTCCAAGGGCTCAAATGGTTCCAAATTGATGAAAAACAATTCTCTGAAAGTTCTAGCTCTTAATATTGTCTTTTAGATAAAGCGCAATTCAATCAAAGTTTTGTATGAAAATAGCATGAAAAATTTTTTTTAAGTTTTTGCTAAGTTATACCTAAACATTTTTTTTTTAATTTTCTAAATTTTTTTCATGCTATTTCCATACGACGTTTGATTGTCTAAAACTTTCAGAGAATTGTTTATCAATTCGGAACCATTTGAGCCCTTGAGAGCAAGGAAATTCGAAAATGTCCATATTAAGGACTACTCTATATATATATATATATATATATATATATATATATATATCGTTATTCCATATAGCTATTATTGAGTGTCCCATGTGTCCGGCCGGATAGTTGCCAATCAATGTATCAAAAGGCACGATTTGTTATGTAAGCATTATATGATCCGGAATTAACAAGCTTTAAGCCCATATACCGTTAATTAATATTAAACGGTTTAACTTTACTATTAAATAATTACAAAAATAATCAGTATTCATAACAAGCATCATCTATCAATATATACAATAATCTTTGTAGTCATGTAAATTATAATCACATTATAAATAAATAATCCATCCGCTAGATTTAATCTATGTTTAAAATAATCCATTTACGCGTATTGTTAATATATATATATATATATATATATATATATATATATAAAGGGCCGGTCCTGGGGTCCTTAGCGCCCGCATGCCACTTTTTTTTCTAAATAAAGAAAAAATAGAATAAGTAGATTAATCAATAAACACAGCTGTTATTTACTAATTTGCAGAGTTATTAATCGGTTAATTGCTTCTACTGATATCTGATTGCAAAGTAAATATATTATAATAAATATTATTAAGTATTCTATTATTATATTATTATTAAGCATTCTAAATTTTATATAAATAATAAAAAATATAAATAATATAAATTTAATTTCCGACACACGTTTTGGTGCCCCCAAAAGCTTGCGCCCGCATTTTTTGCATGCATCGCATGCAAGGCAGGACCGACCCTGTATATATATATATATATATATATATATATATTGCAAAATTTTAATTTTTTTTTAATTTAAAATTAAAAATTTACACAATTCTCAAACATTATTCTTATGTTTAGTCTTTCAATTTTTTCATTTTTTCTACTTCCACTGAATGAAGAGCGGGACTGTAGTTGAAAAGTATAAATTGTATAATAAATTTTTAATAAAATATTAATGTTATGTCCTATTATTAGTGTATATCATTATATATATATATATATATATATATGTGCGTGTGTGTGTGTGTGTGCGTATGCATATGTAGCATTTGGACAGATAAGGTAACAAATCCTAAGGTCTTAAGAAAAGTAGACGAAGCAAGGACTCTACTACTGAGCACGATCCTGAAAAGAAAAGGAAACTAGATGGGATTCATTGTGCAAAAAGAGTGTCTTATACATGACGTCGTCGAAGGTAAAATAGAAGGACTAAGAGGATTGGGAAAAAGAAGAATGCAGATGATTAATGACTTACCCGAGAAGAGAAAATACAGGGAACTGAAAGCCGAAGTACAAGATCGAACAGAAGTTTGGAAAGGAAAATACATAGCCGTGAATAAAAAGTGATGAATGGTTATAAAATGGTAATAGAAGTATTGAACAAGGAAGGGAAATGGAATTATATTTTTGGTGCTCAAACACCATGGACCTGCCTTCGAGCAGACTACTATTTACTATTTTACAGTAAATGTTAATTTGAATTTTTATTAAGAATAAAAATTTCAACTAACTTTGTAGTAATTCATTTTAATAAATTTAAATAACAATTTAATTACACCCACATATATATATATATATATATATATATATATATATATGATGAAAGTTTTGTCGACGTTGATACATATTTGTAAATTTTTAGCAGCCCAACAGTCGAATTAAAAAAGATTAAATAACAAAATTATTTATTCCATTATACGTTTCGACACTTGATGTGTGTCATCATTCAGTAATCTAAAAAACATTTAACATAAATGCACAAGTGATGATAAATATAAATATATAAAAAATATAATATATATGTATATATATATATATATATATATCTATATATATATATATATATATATATATAGTATATATATCTATATATATATATATATATGTATATATTATATATATATATATATATATAATATATATATATTAAATATAATAATATGTCCGTGATCCATCCCCACCATATGGATCCGTAAAGACGACAATTTATGGAAACTCCTCATGCAGTTATTATTTGCATTAAAGGTAGAAAGGTACAAAATAATAACGTAACTTACATATAATAAATAATTTACAGTGACTATAAATTGTGACAAAAATTATTCTAAGTTTATTTAAAATTATTTAAGAAAAATGATGATGAACTACGATTCTCGGATTAGGTGAGTTTTATATAAATTTATTTAATTCTTGATAATTATTTGGTAATAAATGTGAAGAAAAATATTTGTTAATCTCGTAACAAATTAAGCTCGAAAAAGTTAATAAATGAATTATCTTCATTCTTTTCCTAAATTAAATAATATTCTTTAATATTTTATCTATTCAGAAAATAGAAAGAAAACTATGTTTCAGAAGAATATGTTTCTAAAAAAAAGTAATATACTTCCATACGTTTCGAGTCAAAATTTGATTTCTTGTCCCAATGAATTTGACTTCTTCATTGGATTAAAAGCAAAATTAGAAAATAGAAAAAACAAAACCACATTCAAAGAAAAATAACTGAGTAATGGTCATGCTAGTGAAAAATAATAAAAACAATTTAGTTTTAAAAATTTAAGTTGATATTAAATTTCAATATACAAAAGTAATGAATTAAATCAATACTAGTTATTGACCAAAAGTTTGCTAATGATTTTTTGCGTTGAATGTGGTTTAGGTGTTATTTGCGTTTTTCAATTGATTTTTTGTTTAATTATCAAATTTTTTTCAAAATTGAATTGCGCTCTATCTAAAAGACAATATTAAGAGCTAAAACTTTCAGAGAGTTGTGTTTTATCAGTTTAGAACCATTTGAGCCCTTGGGAGCAAGGAAAGACGAGAATGTCCATATTATGGACCACCCTAATGTATATGAGTTTTAGTGATCGGGCAATACATCAATGATGTACTAATTTCTGTTTAGTATGTATTAAATTTATTTGATATTTATACGTTTCGGCAAACGTTCTAACCTTCATAGTTGACCGAAGCATATGGATATCAAATTGACTTATGAAAAGCCATACAATTTTTGTTTAAGTAACTCCTCATCATTAAAACTAAATTCATGTATAATGATATCAATGTTAATCTCAAGATTTTACATACATATATACATCACGACACTTTGTAAGAAATAAATATAATATAAGTTTATGAATTATAAAGAAACATGAAACATCAATATTATTCTTACAAGGTAGAGATTTAATGTAGAGATCCTAAAGCGTACAACGAGATTGAATATAGATTGAAAGGTAACGCTTTAAAAAAACTTCAATATAATACTCATTTGCTAGTAATATTACTTAAGTTATCTAAAAAACTAGTTGATGAAACACTGAACATTTTTTATTAAAATATAATATGTCATTTATTATCTTATTCCTGATATTCCTTTATATTTATTTAAAGAAATTAATTTAATTGAACGAACTCTATCCAGATTATTTATATACTAAAATAAATAAGTATTTTCATAAGCAAAATTGAATTATACAATTACTTATTTATATATATTTAAACGTAGCTAAATGAAATGACAGAAAACTGCCAAGTCCATCATAACAAAGAAATGGCAGTGACATTTATACAAAAGGGTGCTGCCATTTTCCAAAGGAGAAATGCATCTGCATCAGACTTATATAATTATATTTACGCACAAATGCGTTTTGTTCTTTATAAATTCTCTCAGATTCACCCACTTTGTTTCAAATATGTCAACATGTATATAAATATCGTTTAATTAAAAATCACACTTGTAAGAAGGTAATTATGTCCATGAAAATAACACATTTTGTTATACAATATATTAAATTAAGTACATCTGGAATTAAAACGTCTATATCTAAAACATGAAATTAGCAAATCAGTTTGCCTTCGGGAAGTTAATAATCAATGGTTAACTTCCCGCAGGGTAGTTATAGTAATGACCCGAAAATCAAAAATGAAAATGTTTGCATATCTTCACGTTTTGAAGGTTTCTGAACATTTTGGCATACCTCAGAAAAAATGGATGTGTGTGTGTGTTTTGTGTGTCTGCATTTTTTCGTTTCGGATGTACGGATCAACATATTTGAATGGTTCAAAAAATATTCGATTCCTATTTATGGGGAGATGTGCTGATTAGTTTTTGGCAAAAGCAGGTCCAGCCGTTACGGAGCAAAGAGTGCAGAAAATACAAATCGAGTTTTTGAGAAACGGAATATCCGATTGAATAATCCAAAAAACATTCAATTTGTAATGATTGGGAGAAGTTGTGTTTAGTTTTTGGCAAAGGCAAGCCCAGCTGAAGAAGGTTTTGAAGATACCGAGCTAATTGCAAGTGCAAAAAATGGCAGTTTTTGAGAGAACTAAGCATTTTTTTTAATTTTTTGTATATCGAAAATAATTATATTTGATTTAATTTTAATTCTGGCTAATTTCTAAAGCTTACTTATATACTTCAATAAATAATTTCAACTTTGTTTTTCAGTTCATTTAATTCTTATAAATATTAGAAAATGTTTGTAGTATTTATAATAATCTATTTCAAAACATTTAATATTCCTCGAACATTTAGTAAACGGTACGTAAAATTCCAGCAATTTGCCTTAAGGAACGATGCCATACACAACTTGTATGTAATATTTTATGGCTAAACATGGAAACTATTGCATAATGTACGGAGCATTTTTACAAACTTTCAGT
>NW_020538040.1:157523043-157540543 GCF_003426905.1 Ctenocephalides felis
ATCATCGAAATTAACTATTGACTATGTTTAAAAAAGAGCAATCGACTTTTCCTGCACTCGACACAGGCTAGAACATTTTGTGGGAGGTTTTAATAATATATCCTAAAGATTTTATTATTGGCAACATATCATTCATTCATGAAGTACACCTTGTAAACCTTGTGCGGTTTTTATTCGCTCTTTGATGAAATGATCAGATATACAGATCCATGCTCAATACACCAAAAGTCATTCTTATGCCCAACAAAATTGGGTAAAATCATAACTAAAACTAGCTGTAAGTGGAATTCTGTCTTAAGGCAATTAAGGCATCGTGCCTTAAGGCAAATTGCTGGAACTTCCCGTACCAAAATTATTATTTTTTTTAAAAACGATTAACATTTTTGAAAAAATTTTACTTCGAAAAAATAAGATTTTGACCACAATTAGACAAAAAATACTTTTTTTTGAAAAAAAAAATTTTTTTTAATTTTTTTTTTGAAAAAAAAATGTTTTCTTATTTTTGACATATTTGAAAGATCTAAACTTTTTTTCAAAGCAATCGTACTGCTTTAACTGCATAAAGACGAAATATCAAACAGCGTAAGCGCCGCGTCGACGTCTAACGCGTAAATATTGGTACGGAACCCATAGGAATGTAAACCAAATTATACTTATTGTTAAAATCTCTATAAAATATCTGATAATTTTGATGTGCATATGTCTAATGACTTTTGACCGACAAATGGCATTTTTTTTTACTTTTTTCATTAGATCTCCGAAACCGCTAGAACCTGCCTTTATGAAAATTTGATCGGTTCTTCACCTTGTCAATACAAGTAAAATTTTTTTTGAATTATTAAAATCGGACGCTCCGTTCTCTTAAAAACTGAGTTTACCGTTTTCGGCACTTTTTGCCCCGTATCTTCGGAACGGCTAGACCTGACTTCGCCAAAAACTAATCAGCACGTCTCCTTATCAATACGAATCGAATGTTTTTGAATTATTCAAATCGGTTGATCGTGTTCCCGAAATCGTCGACGAAAATTTATATCCGTCACATACATACACACACGCACACACACACACACACACACCACACACACACACACACATACATCCATTTTTTCTAAGGTATGCCAAAATATTCAGAAACCTCTGAAACGTAAATATATAAAAATTTTCATTTTCGATTTTTTTGCGATTACTATAACTTGCCCTACGGGAAGTTAATATGTTATTGTTTATATTACTTGGGCAGCCAGATGCCAAGCAGTAGTGACATCGGTTTTCACTTGGGTATAGATAGCAAGTAAAAATGACACTTATACTATATTGCTGCACCAATAAATAAAAATTGTCAGTATTACAAAAATTGCAATAATAGAATTCATCAGAGTGATAGAACAACTATTTGGGTTGTTATCTACAAAACCGGTGCAGTTAGTGTAGTCTAATCAGCACAACAGGTTAAAAAATCCTTAATTTCTAATCACTGTTCAAATAATATATAAAATTTCTCATATAAAAAAGTTTCTTCCTTAATATCTTTTATGGTATTTATTTCAAATATACGGTTCAGCCATATTAAATTAATATAATGTATTAAACAAATAAATACTCAATTTCCTCTGCGGTAATCGTCGAATCATATTCAAAACATATGGTATTAGCGAACACGAATGGAAAAAAATCACGTGGAAGTCGAACCTCATGTCAGTGTACACCTGAAGTTACAATTGTAATGAGATCGAGCCAAGACAAAAGACCATATGGCCAATAACAGATGGGCCTAATACTTAAACATACTTCCCACAAAAGAGGGAATCTTCATCATATATCCTTTATTGTTAACCAATACTATTGAAATATTGAGATGATACAGTAGCTATTTGTAGGTCAGACAAAATCTAAATAATTGAAATCAAACTATAACACATATGTTATAAATGTTAGGAGAAATATTATAAGGACCTATCGTGGTGTATGGTTATCAACGTGGAATAGCAGAAACTAGTTCCGGATTAAATCCAATCTCAGTCATTTGATGTCAAGCAGTAGACATATGTCGCAATGGGTGATAAACGAGAAAAGGTGAGTTAAAACATTATTTTCATACCCAAGGATAATTCACGGTGATCTATTTTTTTTAAAAATCATAGAAAACCAACAACTTTCAATATAAACAAAAAAAAATAATAATATTAAATTGCCAATCAAATACTAAACAAATTTATAAGCTGGAAGACACATCCTTAAGACTTTTGATTGAATTCGCAATGATAACTATAGTCTCTGTCATGGCATATCACTAATTATGATAATATTTAAATGAAAATTTGATGAAGATTTTTTTGTTATATTGATTACAAATAAGCTCCAGCAAAAGATTAGAATAAGAGAATACATATTTTAATCGCGTGTTTGTTTCTGTAATGGAATTAATGTCATAGATGAATAAAATATATAATATTAACTTATATTACTTTAAATATACTCAATGACCACTCTAGAACTCAGAAAAATTCAACCAATAGTTGCAAGAAAAACTCTTCGTCTAACAACAATATATATATATATATATATATATATATATATAAAATTATATACGTCCAAGATATATATTGCAGTTATTTTGTATTATCGCTATTATTTGCAATGCACTAAGTTGTCAAATTAGATGTTGGTCTTTAGATTCATTATGTTATTCATTTACCTATAATTGATCTAGAGAAGTATTGAATCTATATATATATATATTATATATATATTATATATATATCTATATAGATATATATATATATATATATATATATATAATATATACGAATATTTTCATAGAAAATTACAATTAAAATTTTCGACCATCGCTTACCGACATCGGAAGCTAAGTTTATTTGTTTTTGTCTTTAAATATAAAAAATTCCAATGAAAACCTTGAAACTCTTCGATCTACAATAACAAACAAAATAGTTGTAAGTCATTAACACCTATTACGTAAACAATGATTCCACATGATCTACTATGTATAAAGAAACACTTCTATTATTCCGCTGATCTTGATATAAATTATTATGTACAGCAAATGTTTGTCAGGATTGTAATTATATGTATAGTAAAGCGGGTGACGATTGTAAAATAAGATTAAATTGCACATAAAATCACACTTCGTAAAAATCATTTATACGAAGTGGATCATCAATAGAAGACATTTTGTTAAAAAAAAATATTTTGCGGTTATTAGTATGAAAACAGAGTGCTGTTATTTAAAACTTATCAGTGATATCCAAGTTCAAATAATAACAGCATGAATAATAAAGCGCATCCAATTACCAACTATATTCCATAAACAAATAAAAAATAAGATTTTAATAACAACTAGAAACAAAAATAAAAAAATAAGATTTCAATAAAAACTAGAAACAAACAATACAACAATGTTAAGTACTTAATTGAATTAAATCTGACTTGAGAATATGTAGTTCGAATGTTGTCAATTTAATCAAAATTTCGGGCGGATCCAGGGGGTTGGCCACGGAGGTTATAACTACCCCCCCCTGAGATTGTCGATAGATAGAATACTAATTCAACAATAAAATTACTTCATAATGATTTTATTTATGTATTTTGTTACCAAACACATTTTGTAACTTCAATATGTAACTTATTATAGAGAGACTCACAAAAGTCACAGACTCTTAAAATTTAAGAATTTTCTAATCGTATTGCGAATATATGTTCTATACATAATTTAATTATGTGATCCCCCCTGGCGCCAAAGCTCGACCGCCACTGGTAAGAGCTATAAAATTAAATTTATGATATGTATATACAAGACTAACTTTATCAGTTATGATTTGGATAATGTTTACAAATAATTAACTTCCCGTAGGACAAGTTATAGTAATCGCAAAAAAATCGAAATTGAAAATTTTTATATATCTTTACGTTTCAAAAGTTTCTGAATATTTTGGCATACCTTAGAAAAAATGGATGTATGTGTGTGTGTGTGTGTGTGTGTGTGTGCGGATACAAATTTTCGTCGACGGTTTCGGGAACACCGAACAACCGATTTGAATAATTCAAAAAACATTCGATTCGTATTGATAAGGAGACGTGCTGATTAGTTTTTGGCAAAGGCAGGTCTAGTCGTTCCGAAGATATGGGGCAAAAAGTGCCAAAAACGGTAACTCAGTTTTTAAGAGAACGGAGCGTCCGATTAGAATAATTCAAAAAACATTTTACTTGTATTAATAAGATGAACAACTGATCAAATTTTCATGAATATAGGTCTTGCGGTTTCGGAGATCTAGTAAAAAAAGTAAAAAAAAGCCATTTGGCGGTCAAAAATGATCATTAGACATATGCACATCAAATTATCAGATATTTTATAGAGATTTTAACAATAAGTATAAATTTTGTTTACATTCTTATGAGTTCCGTACCAATGTTTATCCGTTAGACGGCGACGCGGCGCTTACGCGCTTCGATATTTCGTCTCTATGCAGTTAAAGCAGTACGATTGCTTTGAAAAAATGTTATGAATTTCCAAAATATTTCAAAATAATTTTTTCTTCAAAAATTCTTTTTTTTAAAAAAATGTAAATTTTTGTCAAAAATTAATAGTTTCTCAAAAATCTAATTTTTTCAGAGTGATTTTTTTTTCAAAAATGTTAATTTTTTAAAAAAATAATTTTTGGTACGGGAAGTTCCAGCAATTTGCCTTAAGGCACGATGCCACGCGCCCCACTAGTTCTTATTTATTATTTTGCCTCTTCTGGGGAAAGTGTGCTTGGAAAACACTGTTTTGAATAACAGAGGGTTGATCGTTTTGTTATCCATTCGCGCACGCGTACGCCACGCTTCCGCGCCGAGGCCAGCAGACCGACATATGGGCCGGCAGTTGGCTAGCGCGGCGGCACTCAAATCCAACGGTCGCGGCTCCTTCGGAACCAATTCGTCTAGCGAAAAAGATTGCGACGGAACAGTTTAGGAACTAGAACTAGAACTGTCAATGTAATCAGATTATAAAACTAGCTGTAAGTGGAATTCTGTCTTAAGGCAATTAAGGCATCGTGCCTTAAGGGGTTAGGGGTACTTGCAGGCAGGAAATAATGAGTGTTTTCAGTATTTCTTTTTTGTTATTAAACGATGTTTTTCTACAAAAATATTAATACAGCATTATTATACAATGTTTTGACTTGATATAACAAAAATTTCAGAAGAAAAAAATCAATATTCCCAAAGTTATAGCTGTTTTTGTTGACCCTGTTTCGAAAAACGGTTCTGGCGGTGACCATCATAACTCCTTGGATATTCATCTAAAATCAATCAAATTGAAAAAATAGTTTTATGAATAGTTAATCCCGGGCCGGATCGAAGGTTTTCTTTTTTTTGCAAAAATTAACAAAATGGCAGCATCAGAAAGAAAAAATCTAGATTTTTGGGTAAAAAATCAACAGTTAATTGGTCTTAAAAAATTCAAATTTTTGAAAAAATAAAATCCTTCAATCAGGCACGAGTTTATTATGTATTCTAAAAGCTGTATAAATTTCATTAAAATCTACTAAGCGGTTTTTGAGTTACAGTGGTCACCGATTCAAAAAACATAGTTTTGAGAAAAACGCGTTCAAAGTTTTACATTGGATTTACGTACAGAAATACAAATTATTAATTTATTTACACCGAGTCATCTATTCCTGGGCCATATAACAATTCTTCAGCCATTGTGGAAGTTTCCAAAATTTCCATTTGGTGTTGCCTACGAAGCATTCTGCCCTCCCGTGTCGTCTCGTGGGCGCGCTGATCTGCTACTTTCACACGTGCAGCATCCAATTTTTCAGCATACCCAGTGCCGGCTTTAGGGTAGGGCGAGTTGGGCGACCGCCCTGGGCGCCCCCCGGCTTATGCTCATAGTTCGAGGTCTGCTTAGTCGTAAATTCCCTAAATTAAGCGGTTTTTTTGTCTATTGTCAAAACACATTGTCTATCTCCTTTTAACGTTTTGGTTAAAAAAGCTAGCGTTATTGTAGCGAAGCGTAACAAACTCAGCTCATTCACATTGGCCAGCGAACTTGGCCACTTGGCCAGTCACTCGAAATGGCAAAATCATTGATCACATAATTACTAGTAGCCCAGTGCAAACTCACATTGATAATTATCCGAAGAATGATACAGGCCGACATTTCTCTAATTCTCATTTCACAAAAATTCTTGCAAACAATGAAACAATTCAGCGCCGTTGGTTAATTTACTCCGTTTCTAAGGATCGAGTTTATTGCTTTTGCTGTAGACTATTTGATAGTAGCTCAACGTCGAACTTAGTCTCTGAAGGATATAACAACTGGAAATACTTATCTGAAATATTAAAAAATCACGAAAATAGCACTTTTCATAAGAAGTTTTACCTTTCATGGATTGAAGCTGAACTACTTGATTAGAAAGGAAACTACAAGATGGAATAATGTTTTGTCTAGATTGATGCATATCACACTTTATTTAGCCGAAAACAATATGGCGTTCAGAGGCACTTCTGATAAACTATATACGCCAAATAACGGAAAGTTCTTAGGCTTAGTACAACTACTAGCCAAATTTGATCTAGTCATGCAGGAGCACTTGCGATTAGCTATGAAGGGTGATATTTCAGACCACTCAGCTTCTGTTCATCGATGGAAATTTCTAACCGATCACTTGGAACTATATACTATAAAAAAGCACAGTGACACTCGTTGGGAAGCAAGAATGAGTAGCGTTAAAGCAGTCCGTTATCAAATTAGTACTATCCATGATGCTTTGATTACTTTGGCTCAACTCAGAAAACTGATGTTCAAATGTCTCATGAGGCTACTACACTAGCCGAACAACTGAAGGATTCTGCTTCATAGTTTCATTGGTTGTTTGGTATGACATACTTCATCAAATAAATGTTGTAAGTAAATCTCTACAGTCAACAGATATGGATCTTGGTAAATGTACACAAATGTTGAAAAAAATGCTGCAATTTTTTGGAAGACTACAGAAATACGGGCTTTAAAAGCGCTATTTTAACTGCAAAGGAGTTGGCCGAAGAACTAGAAATTGAACCTGAATTTCGAGCTACAACAAGAATTCGACGTATTAAGCGTCAAGCTGGTGAAATTGCACGCGATGACCCTATAACTTCTCCAGAAAAAACATTTGAGGTTGAGTTTTTCAACTGTCTTTTGGACACTATATTAATTTAAATCAATGAAAGGTTCTAACAGTTAAATGGGTACTCGGAATCTTGGTCTTTTTTGTACAATATCAAACAGATTCCAGAAAAACGCGACCTTCTCAAGCTCTGTAGTGATCTCCAATTAAAATTAACTGTAGACTCTAAATCAGATATAGATGGTTGTATGTTGTGTGGTGAACTTATAAGTCTGGCATCCTTTTTTACCTGATAAAAATGTGGTTACTCCAATTTTTGTTTTAAATTTCATCAACGATTTCAACTTACAAGAACTGTATCCAAATGTATGGTTATCATTGCGAATTTTATTAACTATACCTGTAACGGTTGCTAGTGGGGAGCGGAGCTTTTCAAAGCTGAAGCTGATAAAAACCTATCTTCAATCAGCGATTTTTCAATCTAGATTGACAAACTTAGCAACTTTGTCAATTGAAAATGAAATTGCTGAAAACATCTACTTCGACAACCTTATAAAAGAGTTCGCTGATAGAAATGCCAGAAAAGTAAGTGTTTGTGTAACTATCTGGTTATCTAACTGGTTATCTTTTATAATAAATATTTTTTTTTAATAAACGGTTATTTCATTAGATGTTTTTGTTTTTTCCAAATGGGTTTGAATTGCAGGTGGAGGGCGCCGTAGAAATCTCGCCCAGGGCGCTGGTAGTGTTAAAAACCGGCCCTGAGCATACCAATGGGAATTATACCCAAAATTAGATCCTAGGGTACCCATAATCAATAGTAATGACTATGTATATGTATTCAGCAATTTGTACGATAGTAGAACTAGTATTCACGGTTTTTAGGCATATTTTTTAGACTAGTTGGTTGAAGCTCTTAATTTTTTCTGATTATGGATTCAATCTTGAACTACACATCTTGAAAGTAAATTATCATTGCTGAGATCGTTTTAAATCGGTTTAAAAGCCTTTAAAACATCAGGATGTGAGGGAGAATAATCTTGAGTATAAGTATCGAGCTCTCCACTTGCGTCAACGCGCTGGTAAGAGTCCAATAACTCAAAAAGTAATCATCTGATCAACTTGAAATTTTCAGAGAACATTTTCAAGATATTACACTTAATGAAAATGCAAAAATATAAAAATCGATTTTTCAAAAATTCCAAGTACCCCTAACCCCTTAAGGCAAATTGCTGGAACTTCCCGTACCAAAATATATTATTTTTTTAAAAACGATTGACATTTTTAAAAAAAATTTACTTCGAAAAAATAAGATTTTTGAGAAACTATAAATTGGACAAAAAATTACTTTTTTTTGAAAAAAAATTTTTTTTTTTTTTAAAATTTAATTTTTTTTTTTTTATTTTTTTTTTTGAAAAAACAATGTTTTCTTTATTTTGGCATATTTTGGAAGATCTGAACTTTTCTTCAAAGCGGCGTACTGCTTTAACTGCATAGAGACAAAATGTCAAAGCGCGTAAGCGCCGCGTCGCCGTCTAACGAATAAACATTGGTACAGAACCCATAGGAATGCAAACAAAATTTATACTTATTGTTAAAATCTCTATAAAGTATCTGATAATTTGATGTGCATATGTCTAATGATCATTTTTGACCGCCAAATGGCATTTTTTTTTTACTTTTTTCGTTAGATCTCCGAAACCGCTAGACCTGCCCTCATGAAAATTTGATCAATTCTTTATCTTGTCAAGACAAGTTAAATGTTTTTTGAATTATTAAAATCGGACGCTTCGTTCTCTCAAAAACTGAGTTACCGTTTTCGGCACTTTTTGCCCCGTATCTTTGGAACGGCTCGACCTGCCTTCGCCAAAAACCAATCAGCACGTCTGCTTATCAATACGAATCGAATGCTTTTTGAATTATTCAAATCGGTTGATCCGTGTTCCCGAAATCGTCGACGAAAATTTGTATCCGCACATACATACACACACGTACATACATCCATACATACATACACACACACACACACACAGACACATACATCCATTTTTTCTAAGGTATGCCAAAATGTTCAGAAACCTCTGAAACGTAAAGATATATAAAAATTTTCATTTTCGATTTTTTTTGCGATTACTATAACTTGCCCTACGGGAAGTTAATAATACAAACGTTTTTTTTAAAACGTCAAACAAAAGTAACGTAAACACAGGTTAAGAGAAATCTTATATAAACCCATCCTGGTTATCAACGTGGGTGGACTAGCAAAAACTAGTTCCGGATTAAATCCAATCTCAGACAGCTTGATGCCAAGCAGTAGATACATGTTTTCACTTCAAAATATAGATAGCAATACGTTACTACTAATTGAAATTAGCCCTCGCCAGGCATTGCTGCATCTATTAAAACATTGATCACTATTATAGAAATTGTAATACAGTAAAATCTCGATTATCCGGACCTCGGTTATACGGATTTGCGTTTATCCGGACTACCAACCCCAACCAATTTATATGTATGTACATTAGGGTGGTCCTTAAAATGGTCATTTTCGAATTTCCTTGCTCCCAGGGGCTCAAATGGTTTCAAATAGATAAAAAACAATTCTCGAAAAGTTTTAGCTCTTAATATTAACGTTTAGATAGAGCGCAATTCAATCAAAGTTTGTATGGGAAGAGCATGGAAAAATATTTGAAAATTTAAAAAAAAATGTTTTAGGTATAACTTAGCGACAAATGAATGAGTTTTATTCATTCATTTGTTCGCTAAATTACATCTAAAAAACATTTTTTAAATTTTTGAAAATTTTTCCATGCTATTTCCATACAAAACTTTGATTGAATTGCGCTCTATCTAAACGTTAATATTAAGAGCTAAAACTTTCAGAAAATTTGGAACCATTTGAGCCCCTGGGAGCAAGGAAATTCGAAAATGAGCATTTTAAGGACCACCCTAATGTACATACCTACAATTCGAATCTTAGCATGATTAATGCTGCATTTTAGTACATGTATGTAATGTAATCGAAGAAATATGTATGTACATGCATAAGGAAGTGTTAATTTCCTTAATAAACATTGATTTTCGTTGATATCTATGTATTTAATCGTTATTTTTAATAAATACACAACATTATTCTTCATACATTCGATTATCCGGATTTTTGATCATCCGAATGCCCATCGACAACAAATAGTCCGGTTAATCGAGGTTCCACTGTAATAAAATTCATCATATAAAGATGTGACAATTGTATTGTCATTTAGTTAAGCCAAATCATAACAATAGCTTATAAGGCATTTAAGTTCTTATCGCTTTTCAAATAATATATAAAATATTTATATAGATTATACAAATTCCCGAAACCCGATTTGCACCATTGCAATTAAACTCAATTAATGGAATATACAGCGGTGTCTAACGTTCTTAATTAGTTCCGAGAGCAAGTTCTTTATGCGAAAATAGTTTTTCCATAGTAATACATGCTGATCGAAACAATTCGTTATGTAGTATGAAATATGCTCGTAAAATAAAATTAAATAAAATAAAATAATCGAGACGTTTGAAATTAAATCTATTTATTTTCGAAAGAAGTTATTTATCGGTTACTACAAAATAGTGCTATCGCCTCCTTCTTTGCTGCTTTAGCTCCTAAATTTTTGAAGAAACTGTACATATGTGCTTGTTTTTCTCTCTTCTGAAGACTTAACAAAGATTATAAGCAAGGGTATGATTGTGCCAATTGTTTATCCCATTGACACCAGTTGTGTTTGAACAGTAAATATTGGGAATTTTTACACTTCTTGCCATTTGAACTAAAAGTCCTTTTAAGCGCCACTATCAATCAACCGACTATCCATATTTACCTCGAAGTTTGATAATTCTTTTTCAAAATTATCTCAAGACCTCTAAGAGGTAAATTATAACAAGAATGTTCTGACTATGACCTTTTCCTGCTTTTTCAGTCAAAGCTAAAATTTCCAAGGTTCATTGGAATGATCCTTGGATCATTTTGATTAAACTGCCAACGAACGCGAAAACTATATTTTTTACTACAAATGAGATTGAAAAATTATAAAAAGTAAAAAGAACTTGCAATTTATTTATCATTATATCAAAACATTGGAAAACAGTTTTAACGCACGGTGAAACTACCCCGACACGGCTAATATTCGAGAAAAAAAATATAGCACCGCCTACAAAGAATGTCTATGACAATAAATACTTAAGCTTGAGAATACTTGCTTAATACTACTTAATTCTTGCTTAGATATTTTTTAATTATTTTGAAAGTCGCATTTAGTTATCATATATTTTAATACACATAAATTTTTTATTCAATAATTTGTCGCCGCAAAATTATGCAGAAAGCGTATCGTTCCGCCGTCTCTAGAAAGATGAATCGGGCGTAATTATTTTGATCGGGCTTAACTGAATATATAATAGAGTTATTGTTCTAAAACTTGTAAATAAAGATATTTGAATACTATAATACACATACATATAATAATATAATATAGATTGTATATAATATAATATAGATGTTAAGTACCTATAAATTGTTTAGTAGTAACTACGAACATTTTTTGCAAGCACAGCGCGTAGCCATGTTAATTAAAAAGGAAAATCTTAAATTAAAATACTCTTTTTTTAGTAAAATATTGCATTTATTGCAATTTAAGATTTAAATATATAATATTACATGACTTGACAATAAATACTAACTAATAAAATTAGGTAAAATTATATAAAATCATGCTAAAATTTGTTTATAATAATTTAAAATTCGACTATATAGAAGCGCATGGCGCGATTACTAACTAATTATTAACTAATGAAATAACACAAAATTTCATAAGATCATGCTAAAATTAAAATAAATTATAAAAAATATGTATGTATTGATTATGTAATGTAATTTATATAACGTATAGCAATAAAAATATAATATATCGCTACACTTTAATATCATTGCCATTTATTAAACCCTCAGTAGCCTTTTGAAATTCTTGCTGCTGCTTTAGTATTTCATAATATATCACTTGTCCAATCTAAAACAAAGATATAACGTATAAGTCAACTTTATGAAAATAGTTGATTAAACTTGTAAATAATATATCACATATTAATAATAACACCTTACCAGGCAACTATAAACAAAAGTCTATACATAACCAAAAACATTAAACTACACACAATTTCCTCCTTTTCAAAATTTTGAATCACTATAAAAATACACAATAAAGCATAGTGCCTCAAGATAAAACATCCTGTTTTATGAACAAGCATAAGCACTAATATATATATTTTTTTTTTTAACTTTGAGTTAACTAACAAATTTTATATGAATTCAAATTTTTTTTAACTTGAAAGAATTCATCCTGTAAATTTTGAATGTAAATCGTTTAAGAACTACTGTTACGAAACCCAAAATATAATAAATGATTATAAATATAATCATATAATATATATATATATATATATATATATATATATGTGTGTGTGTGTTTATTTTGTTGCAAACAATGGTGCGGATATATTGGTCTCCAGAGCTAGACTCATGTTCATGTATAAACCCTTGTATTGGATTTAATATTATCACAGATTTTAATGATATAACTTCGATTAATGCATTTAAACAACTATATGTACAAAGATAAATACTATTGTCATCAGATATGTTTTAAAATGACGAATCTTCTAAACATTTGCAAATGTATGAAGATGCTTAGTAGTGGCACGCTTAGTAAAGGCTTCTTTTATACAATAATTATGATACATAAATATACATATACATGTGATAAAAAATTATAGATAACAGAGATAACTAGTAAAGTTGAACACATTTGAACTAGTACTACTACTCAGATTTGTTTGAAGTCTAAGAGAAAAATTATATCCCATGATACAATTTGTTCCTGATTTAACTACGTTACATATTTTCTTAAACAAGCAAAATTATTAGAGGGTATTAGGTGTACAATTTATTTGAGAACTCAAAACAGAAAAACGGCAGAAACAAAGTTGTACATCTAATATTAAGATATAAAAAAATCACGTAAAATCACATTTGACCATACTTTACATTTTGCTTTTTGCAAAATGCAATACACTATAATAAACAATAAATAATTGAAGATACTAAAACATCATTACGACAAAATATCAAAGCATGGTTGACTACATAGACTTCAAACTGCTAACTAATAATAAGATATTCAAATTGTAGCAATAATTGAAAATAGTTATATATAAAAAGTTGTTTATATCTATCAAGATTACTTACATATACATCGATTGCAGCATACAACTGTTGATTCGCGCTTAATGGCACTACATTCCACTGACTCATGCGAACTGATTTATCCTTATTTATTTGCAAATGAACCTTTAAAAAATTACAATAATATAATATTAAGCTATAACAATTTGATTTGAAATTAAATTTATAAGCTAACTCACCACTTCTGCAACCAATCTTGCTAAACTCCAACGTCCACTACGTAGTGTTACCTCATTATACCACACTCCCAAATCTATGCAATTGTTAATCATAGGTTCAACGTCAACCTTATAATCTCTCTCAAGTTTCCTAAAATCACTGTAAAAAATAACAGTATAAGTAACAGATGAAGAAAGATGATTGATAATATTGCACACAGCTTGATAATATTAATATAAGGTAATAACTAAATTGATCATGAAAAATACTTTTTTATATTTACGCCATGGCACCGAACTTTTGGATGTTTTAACAGAATCGTCAAAGGTCCAGGTAACCTAGATAATTCACTAATTTGAAACAGGTAACATATGTTTATATCGTAACAGACTTGAATTAATGCCGACTTCCCAGGACCAGTTTTAAAACTAAATGGCCATTCCATATCGAAGGCTAAAGGAATAAAATCGACAGCTTTTTCTGCTTCTCCCCTGGAAAGAAAACAAAAAAATTAATGAGTATTAGAATAAAAGTATGAAGAATTTTGGTATTGTGAATATAAACTAAAACTCACAAAAGTCGATCACAAGCCAAAGAGATATCAATTGCATTTGTACAATAAACAATTTCCCCCTTGTAAGATATGAAAGGTAAATCTTCAATGACTTTTGGCTTTGGAACAATAGGGGTTTCTATTACACTATTGCTGCGTAAACTTCGTCTTGGCACCTCATTGTTTTTTTGTTCATTGTTTTCTTTTTCTTCACAGCCATCGGGCACTGAATGAACTCTTCTCTAAAAAAAATAGAAATGAATTAGAACACTACATACTGTGTTTCTTTACAATTCATTAATGTAACTAATGTACACTTACTCGTAATGTAAATTTTGAACCCATACTAATAAAAACAGTACAATGAGTTGAACTTAAATATAGGCAATAAAAACAATTGAATTAACTGAGATATGCTGAGGAAAATCGTTTTTGACAGTTAAAACAAAAGTCGACGATTTAGCGGCAATTCTTCCACAGGTGTCATAGATTAGATATGATATGAGAGCCATCTTCAACATTTAGCTGAAACTAAACCAACAATCCGCTAAACGGCGCTTAATTCGAAACCAAAACACTACGAATGCAAGAGATGGCGGAATTAATATTTTCGGGCTGTTCTCGACATAAAATGCCTGAGGGGGCGTCCAATAACCACGTTAGGTTTTTAAGGGGGTCTTCCTATGTGATGGGTTGAAAAAATCGATTTTTTTTTCATAAATTGCTCCTTAACATGTCTAGAATACGGTAGTAAAGCGATTTTAGAAAATTCGAAGTCGTTTTAAAGATACAGCAGGTAAAAGAAAGAGCAGTTCGGAGCGCTGAGTAGGCAATTGAAACTTTAAACAAGTTTTTCTCAAAACTGTGTTTTTCAAACTTTCCTCCATTGTATCTCAGAAAGGGCTGAACCGGATTACTTGAAATTTACAGGGCACACTCAATATATTAAAACGCTTGGAATGAACTAATCCAAACTTCGATTTTTTATAGCAAAAAACAAAAAAAAAACGCCTAATTTGCAACTTTTATTTCAAATGTCTATCAAAAATCCAATTTTTTTTATATTCATTTGATTATAGGTCATTCCGTGCTTTTAAGCCTACAAATTAAAACGCCGTTTATTTTTTTTTTCAGATAAGCCGATCAGCCGGAATCGTGGAGAAAGTGGGAGCTCTTTTTTTCGAGGCGGGGGTGTTCAGAGCGCTGTAACTCTAGTTTGACTGAATATTTTCAGCTGAAATTTTATATTTAAAGGGATTTATTAAAATATCACGTGTATTTATTTTTTAACTAATTTCTTTAAAAAATTTTCAAAAAAAAATCAGTTTTTTCACGTAACTAAAAATACACGTGATGATTATGGGGAGGGGGGGGGTTTTCGTAATTTCAAATATCACTATGTATCACGAAGGGAGAGCGGGGGTCAGAAAATCCTTAAAAACAGTAGGGTAATTTATAGTAATCGCAAAAAAATCGAAAATGAAAATTTTTATTTATTTTTACGTTTCAAAACCTTCTGGACATTTTGACATGCCTTAGAAAAAATTATGTATATGTGTGTGTGTGTGTGTATGTGCGAATACAATTTTTTATCGACTATTTCGAGATCACGAATCAACCGATTTCAATGATTCAAAAAGCATTCCATTCCTATTAATAAGGAAACATGCTAATTAGTTTTTGGCAAAGGCAGGTCTAGCTGTTTCGAAAATAAAGGACAAAAAGTGACAAAATGGTAACTCAGTTTTTGAGAGAACGGAGTGTCCGATTTCAATAATTCAAAAAACATTTTACTTGTATTGACAAAATGAATTTTTGGAAAGGCAGGTCCAAAGTCGGAGACTAGCGGCCTTGGAGATCAAATGAAAAAAGTAAATATAGTGGTATATAGCATCGTGCCTTAAGGCAAATTGCTGGAATTGCTCGTACCATAATGAAATTTAAAAAAAATATTTTTTTTAAATTAAAAAAAAAATCTCCAAAAGCAATTTGTTTCGTCAACACAAGCAGAAAGTTTCTTGAATCATTCCAATCAAATGCTTAGTTCTCTCAAAAACTGCCATTTTTGGCAGACCTGCCTTAGTCAAAACCTAATGATCACTTCACTCCATCATTACGAATTGAATATTTTTTGGATCATTCAAATCGTGTACTTTTTTCTCTCAAAAACTCGATTTCTATTTTCTGCACTCTTTGCTCCGTATCTCTGAAACGGCTGGACCTGCCTTTGTCAAAAATTAACCAGCACATCTTACTATCAATATAAATCGAATGTTTTTTGAACCATTCAAATCGATTGATCCGTGCGCCCGAAAACGTGGACGAAAAATTGTATCCATACATACATACATGCACACACAGATTCATTTTTTCTGAAGTATGTCAAAATATTCAAAATTACTGTCTAAGAACTTTATTACTCGACAATATGTAATATTTTATCTTATATTTTTCGATCTATGTATATGTTTGGTAAATTTTCTTCATAATTATTTAAAAATAACTAGCACCAATTCCAAGCAATCATTCCAAAGTTCGTTTTATAATTTTTGATAATTTTCGTAAAATTGAAAATAAAAGTTCAAAATTAAGAATGTGAGAGGCTTATTTAACCCGTCTTTTTTCATATAAGCATACTAGTTGTAGTTAACATGTTTAGATATTTGATATGTAATTGTAATTTTATTATCCAGTAAGAGCAAAGATTTCATTTAGACCTCTACTTTTCATAAACCCGGGACAATCCGGAACCAAAAATCTAAATCCGGGACAAATATTGCTCTTAGAAAAACCCGGGACACAAGGTGGAAATCCGGGACTGTCCCGGCTAAACCGGGACAGTATGGTCACCTTACTTACAGCTTTATCAAGTTCTGATTGTATTGTTGTTAATAATAATAATAATAAAATGCTTCAAGGGTGCACATATCATCAATTTTATATTATATCCTTCAAGTAGGTATACATTTACTACCCTTTTTTATTAAGACTAGACAATTAACTCGGTTTCTACAACTTACGGGTCTAAATAGCCAATAAATTCTGATATATTATGCATTATGTATATTATGTATATTATGCATTATTGACGAGTTCAGATTTGAATTATTTTTTTTAAATAATGACTCGTTACATTAATAAGAAGAAATCGATAAGAAGAATCGAAGTCAAATTAATCCCTCTCCATAATAATACCTTAAATTCAAAACCTAGAATGCAGTGACAATATACATCATTAAATTCCACATGAGTATCTCTCCATTTTTGTACAGATACTTTATAATTTCGGTACACTCAAATAGGATCAGCAAATCCTCTTAACAATGCGATTTTTAGACTATACGGGCAATTTACCATACCACATTATGTGGTCCATATATAAATAATAATAAAATT
>NW_020538040.1:157543043-157570404 GCF_003426905.1 Ctenocephalides felis
GTGCGTATGCATATGTAGCATTTGGACAGATAAGGTAACAAATCCTAAGGTCTTAAGAAAAGTAGACGAAGCAAGGACTCTACTACTGAGCACGATCCTGAAAAGAAAAGGAAACTAGATGGGATTCATTGTGCAAAAAGAGTGTCTTATACATGACGTCGTCGAAGGTAAAATAGAAGGACTAAGAGGATTGGGAAAAAGAAGAATGCAGATGATTAATGACTTACCCGAGAAGAGAAAATACAGGGAACTGAAAGCCGAAGTACAAGATCGAACAGAAGTTTGGAAAGGAAAATACATAGCCGTGAATAAAAAGTGATGAATGGTTATAAAATGGTAATAGAAGTATTGAACAAGGAAGGGAAATGGAATTATATTTTTGGTGCTCAAACACCATGGACCTGCCTTCGAGCAGACTACTATTTACTATTTTACAGTAAATGTTAATTTGAATTTTTATTAAGAATAAAAATTTCAACTAACTTTTGTAGTAATTCATTTTTAATAAATTTAAATAACAATTTAATTACACCCACATATATATATATATATATATATATATATATATATATATATATATGATGAAAGTTTTGTCGACGTTGATACATATTTGTAAATTTTTTAGCAGCCCAACAGTCGAATTAAAAAAGATTAAATAACAAAATTATTTATTCCATTATACGTTTCGACACTTGATGTGTGTCATCATTCAGTAATCTAAAAAACATTTAACATAAATGCACAAGTGATGATAAATATAAATATATATATATATATATATATATATATATATATATATATATATATATATATATATATATATATATATATATATATATATATATCTATATATATATATATATATATATATATATATATATATATATATATATATATATATATATATATATATATATTAAATATAATAATATGTCCGTGATCCATCCCCACCATATGGATCCGTAAAGACGACAATTTATGGAAACTCCTCATGCAGTTATTATTTGCATTAAAGGTAGAAAGGTACAAAATAATAACGTAACTTACATATAATAAATAATTTACAGTGACTATAAATTGTGACAAAAATTATTCTAAGTTTATTTAAAATTATTTAAGAAAAATGATGATGAACTACGATTCTCGGATTAGGTGAGTTTTATATAAATTTATTTAATTCTTGATAATTATTTGGTAATAAATGTGAAGAAAAATATTTGTTAATCTCGTAACAAATTAAGCTCGAAAAAGTTAATAAATGAATTATCTTCATTCTTTTCCTAAATTAAATAATATTCTTTAATATTTTATCTATTCAGAAAATAGAAAGAAAACTATGTTTCAGAAGAATATGTTTCTAAAAAAAAGTAATATACTTCCATACGTTTCGAGTCAAAATTTGATTTCTTGTCCCAATGAATTTGACTTCTTCATTGGATTAAAAGCAAATTATTTAGAAAATACAAAAACCACATTCAAAGAAAAAAATAACTGAGTAATGGTCATGCTAGTGAAAAATAATAAAAACAATTTAGTTTTAAAAATTTAAGTTGATATTAAATTTCAATATACAAAAGTAATGAATTAAATCAATACTAGTTATTGACCAAAAGTTTGCTAATGATTTTTTGCGTTGAATGTGGTTTAGGTGTTATTTGCGTTTTTCAATTGATTTTTTGTTTAATTATCAAATTTTTTTCAAAATTGAATTGCGCTCTATCTAAAAGACAATATTAAGAGCTAAAACTTTCAGAGAGTTGTGTTTTATCAGTTTAGAACCATTTGAGCCCTTGGGAGCAAGGAAAGACGAGAATGTCCATATTATGGACCACCCTAATGTATATGAGTTTTAGTGATCGGGCAATACATCAATGATGTACTAATTTCTGTTTAGTATGTATTAAATTTATTTGATATTTATACGTTTCGGCAAACGTTCTAACCTTCATAGTTGACCGAAGCATATGGATATCAAATTGACTTATGAAAAGCCATACAATTTTTGTTTAAGTAACTCCTCATCATTAAAACTAAATTCATGTATAATGATATCAATGTTAATCTCAAGATTTTACATACATATATACATCACGACACTTTGTAAGAAATAAATATAATATAAGTTTATGAATTATAAAGAAACATGAAACATCAATATTATTCTTACAAGGTAGAGATTTAATGTAGAGATCCTAAAGCGTACAACGAGATTGAATATAGATTGAAAGGTAACGCTTTAAAAAAACTTCAATATAATACTCATTTGCTAGTAATATTACTTAAGTTATCTAAAAAACTAGTTGATGAAACACTGAACATTTTTTATTAAAATATAATATGTCATTTATTATCTTATTCCTGATATTCCTTTATATTTATTTAAAGAAATTAATTTAATTGAACGAACTCTATCCAGATTATTTATATACTAAAATAAATAAGTATTTTCATAAGCAAAATTGAATTATACAATTACTTATTTATATATATTTAAACGTAGCTAAATGAAATGACAGAAAACTGCCAAGTCCATCATAACAAAGAAATGGCAGTGACATTTATACAAAAGGGTGCTGCCATTTTCCAAAGGAGAAATGCATCTGCATCAGACTTATATAATTATATTTACGCACAAATGCGTTTTGTTCTTTATAAATTCTCTCAGATTCACCCACTTTGTTTCAAATATGTCAACATGTATATAAATATCGTTTAATTAAAAATCACACTTGTAAGAAGGTAATTATGTCCATGAAAATAACACATTTTGTTATACAATATATTAAATTAAGTACATCTGGAATTAAAACGTCTATATCTAAAACATGAAATTAGCAAATCAGTTTGCCTTCGGGAAGTTAATAATCAAAATGGTTAACTTCCCGCAGGGTAGTTATAGTAATGACCCGAAAATCAAAAATGAAAATGTTTGCATATCTTCACGTTTTGAAGGTTTCTGAACATTTTGGCATACCTCAGAAAAAATGGATGTGTGTGTGTGTTTTGTGTGTCTGCATTTTTTCGTTTCGGATGTACGGATCAACATATTTGAATGGTTCAAAAAATATTCGATTCCTATTTATGGGGAGATGTGCTGATTAGTTTTTGGCAAAAGCAGGTCCAGCCGTTACGGAGCAAAGAGTGCAGAAAATACAAATCGAGTTTTTGAGAGAACGGAATATCCGATTGAATAATCCAAAAAACATTCAATTTGTAATGATTGGGAGAAGTTGTGTTTAGTTTTTGGCAAAGGCAAGCCCAGCTGAAGAAGGTTTTGAAGATACCGAGCTAATTGCAAGTGCAAAAAATGGCAGTTTTTGAGAGAACTAAGCATTTTTTTTAAATTTTTTGTATATCGAAAATAATTATATTTGATTTAATTTTAATTCTGGCTAAATTTCTAAAGCTTACTTATATACTTCAATAAATAATTTCAACTTTGTTTTTCAGTTCATTTAATTCTTATAAATATTAGAAAATGTTGTAGTATTTATAATAATCTATTTCAAAACATTTAATATTCCTCGAACATTTAGTAACGGTACGTAAAATTCCAGCAATTTGCCTTAAGGAACGATGCCATACACAACTTGTATGTAATATTTTTATAGGCTAAACATGGAAACTATTGCATAATGTACGGAGCATTTTTACAAACTTTCAGTATCAATGCATTTAAAATTTTAATAAAATTCTTTAGATAAGTCAAATTTCTTATGATTGGTAATTATCCCTGATAAGTAACTAAAATTTTAATTTTTTTTAAGATCTTTAAATTCTTTAATAAAATTTGAAAGTCCCACTTGAGAAATTGAAATGTTTACTCTATTATTAAGTAATACTTATAAATGTTTATATACAAATCAATGTGAATTTATTGCGTAATTTAAGAATCTCCTTATGTGTATTAACCTTTTCCACTCGGATGCCGTCAAATATATATTGATTCCGGAATTCGCGAGTGGAAAGGCTTAATTTGATTTTAAAATTCTTCAAAAGCTTGATGGTAAAAATGAACACTTTATCCTCGGCAACTTCAAAACAACAGGATCCAAAATTTATCATAAATCAATGGGCTCTACGCGATATGAATCGAAATAGTTTTTTAACATCATCTGAATTGATGATAGTATCCGAAAACTTTGCAAATACATACGTAGGAAATACATTTGAAAATACTTACAAAAAGCATACATTATTACATACATCGATTTATTCCTTCGTATGCGAAAACAATCTTATAATGGAAAATAATGTAAATCGATCTTAAACTTTTAACAAAATTACGTAGGATTATTAATTCAGAATTACCTAACTAAAACTACTCAATTCATTTGATACTTAATGAAATTCAATTAGGTTCAATTGTTGATTATTAGAACTATGGAATTTCAATCACCTGCCTCCGGCAGCCTGATGTCAAGCAACAGTAATATCGGTTGCATCAATTAAAACATTCATCACCATTACAGAAATTGTAATAATAAAAAATCATCATATAGAGATAGGACAACTGTTTGTGTTGCCAACTATAAAGTCGACACAGTTAAGTAAATCGTCTAATTTTAATTTTTACAAACGTCAAAAAAACTACTCATTTTCTCAAACTTTAATGAATTTTCAAAATTAAACTACATGTTGTAAGGCCGTAATATTTCAGTAAGTTTTGTAAGACCATGATATATTACGCCTACAAAAAGTTCCATGAAAATCGGCTTAAAGTTTTCTTTCAACAGTTAATTACAAGAAAATATCTCGGTAGATTTTCACCTAAAACTAATCAGTATCATTCCCAACTAATATCTTTTGAACTGTTTTTGATTTTTTAAAATCGATTTGGTAGTATGAGCTTAAATGTGTGTTTAACACTTTTTTCCAAATTGCAAAGGAACGGCTCGGCCGATCGTCGCACAAAATGAGAAACGATAATCCTCATATAGAAACATCAAATGGTTTTTAAATTTCTGAAATCGGTTCAGGCGTTTTTGAACAAACGTAGATAAAAGGTCTAATTTTAACTAATGCCAAAAAAACGATACTAACTTTTACAAATTTAGACGAGTTTTTAAAGTTAAACGAGTTGTCGTAGAGCAGTAATATTTTAGTATGATCTATAAGATTATGGTATCTGCCGTCAAAAAAAAAAATCAAAAACGCCGAAAAAAACTTTTTTAACACTTTATTGCAAGAAAACAACTCGACCGATATTTATCAAAAACTAATCAGGTCGATTCCAAGCAAATATCTTTCAAACGGTTTCTGAACTTTCAAAATCGATTCAGAATTTGTGGACGAAAAATTTTTCACTTTCATGATATCTATAAAGAAACGGCTTGGTCGATCGTCGCACAAAACTGACATACAATAGTCCTCATCGAGATACATCGAATGGCTTTTAAATTTTTGAAATCGGTCCGGCCGTTTTTGAGAAAGCGTCCATTTACGGTAAAAAATCTGTCCACACATAATTTTTCCAAATTTGGTCTCGCAAAAGAACGATACTAACTTTTGCAAATTTAGACGAGTTTTTAAAGTTAAACGAGTTGTCGTAGAGCAGTAATATTTTAGTATGATCTATATAAGACTATGGTATCTGCCGTCAAATAAAAATCAAAAATCACCGAAAAAAACTTTTTTAACACTTTATTGCAAGAAAACAACCCGACCGATCTTTATCAAAAACTAATCAGGTCGATTCCAAGCAAATATCTTTCAAACGGTTTTTGAAATTTTAAAATCGATTCAGAATTTCGGGCTAAAACGTGGACGAAAAATTTTTCACTTTCCTGATATTTATAAAGAAACGGCTTGGCCGATCGTCGCACAAAACTGACATACAATAGTCCTCATCGAGATACATCGAATGGCTTTAAAATTTTTGAAATCGGTCTAGCCGTTTTTGAGTTACGGTAAAAAATCTGTTCGCACATAATTCTTCCAAATTTGGTCTCATGGCTTGAAATGTCAAGAAAACATAAAATTAGCGAATCGGATTTTTGATGAAAACATAAACTTCTCCTCTGGGAAGTTAATAAGAAAATTAAATTATTGATCAAAAATTCTGTAAAATGGATCTTGAAATTGGGTCGTGTTACGTTTAAATCATTTTTCACCTTACGTAATATTAACGTGATATATAGTTAAGAGGAATGTGTAGTTTCGTTGTGAACAATTTCTCGCGCAGTTAGAAAGTAGAATCCTAATAAATGCACTTACTAATGAAACATGCAACTTTAGCCAACTCCTTGATAATACAACTATTGGCGTAGCTAATGTAATATCAAATGTTTCTTTTAAAAGAACTTTGTTAAAAACATTGTTTCAGACATAAGTTTTACGGCAATAGTCCTGAGAATGAAATGATTAATTTAGAAAAAGTTGAAATCATAAGATTTATGTGTATGATCTACATAGACCAATCGTAAAATTGCAATCCGTAATAAAATTACATATAAATATGAGAAGATATATAATAATACCCCTCTTAACGCCGCTTCGTTTAGCGCTGTTTCTATCTAGCACCTTTTTCTGCTCGGGACTTCTCCAAAATATAGGTGAAATCGTAGTAAAAATAATAGAATTAGCAAAATAAACACTCTGTATGAGATAAATATGAGAATTATTTATTTATAGTTATTTTGCTTAAGTTGAACATTAGTAGTTAATTACCAGCAATTATTTTTGTTTTATGTGGCATATATATATATATATATATATATATATATATATATATATATATGTTGTTACATGCATTTCTTGTCCTTTTTGGGAAAAATTTAAACCCAAAAATTTATTTTGGGTGAAACAGATAAAGAAAAACCTAACTTAAGGGAGGAAGTCCATATAGACGCATAAAAATAGGTCATATTTTAAAAGTATTTTTAAACGTGATGGAATTAGTTTATTGTTTTTAAACTTTAACACAACTTTAATAAATCGCCACTGAATTTTTAGACCCGTCCGACTACTAGTTTTTATTTTATAGCAATCTGACAGAACCGACAATTCTCGCAATGGGGGATCATTGGGAAATTTTTCGGCCAAAAATCGAAGTTTCTCTGATTCGACTTATATTCAAAAAGTACATATATTATGACTTTAATAAATCGCCACTGAATTTTTAGACCCTTCCGACTACGAGTTTTTATTTTATAGCAATCTGACAAAACCGACAATTCTCGCAATGGGGGACCATTGCGACTTATATTCAAAAAGCCCAAAGGCGTTTTTTTCACGTTATTCTAGCCCACAAGACAATTCACCTGACGTCTAATTGAAGCTTCTACGTGCCCGGGAAGTCTGTGAAAAATTAAAAAAACTAACTAATTTTTCATCCATTTTTTGGGCATTTTTACTTGTGAAATCTTTAAGCGCCTATAACTTTTGAACGAATCATCATAGGACATTGATGTTTTCGGATGAAATATACTAAATCAAAAGATCTTTGACCCGGTGTAAAATTTTTTAAAATACCTCTTACCGTTCGCGAGATATATCCCAAAAACCGTTTCAAATTTACAAGTTTGAAACAGTTAAACGCCTATATCTCGGAAAATATTCAACATAGGATCATGATGTATATGAATGAAATATGCGCATTCAAAATATGTATCTGCAGGTGCAAAAATTTTTATGATAGCTCCAACCGTTCCCGAGATATTTGCTAAAAACCACTTATTCATTGTCACATATTAAAAATGCGTTTTTCTCGATATGTCATAAGGTATCAACATTGTGAAAATCATCAAAATCGGAAACAAAAAATTTTCATCCAAAATCGGAATACAAAACGTGACCCTAGGGTCATGCTATAATTTCAGTTTTTTCTTATTTATTCGGCAACCGTTGAGAATAGTAAAATGCAGTTTTTTTCACGTTATTCTAGCCCACAAGACAATTCACCTGACGTCTAATTGAAGCTTCTACGTGCCCGGGAAGTCTGTGAAAAATTAAAAAAACTAACTAATTTTTCATCCATTTTTTGGGCATTTTTACTTGTGAAATCTTTAAGCGCCTATAACATTTGAACGAATCATCATAGGACATTGATGTTTTCGGATGAAATATACTAAATCAAAAGATCTTTGACCCGGTGTAAAATTTTTTAAAATACCTCTTACCGTTCGCCAGATATATCCCAAAAACCGTTTCAAATTTACAAGTTTGAAACAGTTAAACGCCTATATCTCGGAAAATATTCAACATAGGATCATGATGTATATGAATGAAATATGCGCATTTAAAATATGTATCTGCAGGTGTAAAAATTTTTATGATAGCTCCAACCGTTCCCGAGATATTTGCTAAAAACCATTTATTCATTGTCACATATTAAAAATGCGTTTTTCTCGAAAACTATTTGAAGTGCGGTCGAAATTTTTTAATAGCATTTTCCTTATGTCATAAGGTATCAACATTGTGAAAATCATCAAAATCGGAAACAAAAAATTTTCATCCAAAATCGGAATACAAAACGTGACCCTAGGGTCATGCTATAATTTCAGTTTTTTCTTATTTATTCGGCAACCGTTGAGAATAGTAAAATGCAGTTTTTTTCACGTTATTCTAGCCCACAAGACAATTCACCTGACGTCTAATTGAAGCTTCTACGTGCCCGGGAAGTCTGTGAAAAATTAAAAAAACTAACTAATTTTTCATCCATTTTTTGGGCATTTTTACTTGTGAAATCTTTAAGCGCCTATAACTTTTGAAGGAATCATCATAGGACATTGATGTTTTCAAATGAAATATATTAAATCAAAAGATCTTTGACCCGGTGTAAAATTTTTAAAATACCTCTTACCGTTCGCGAGATATATCCCAAAAACCGTTTCAAATTTACAAGTTTGAAACAGTTAAACGCCTATATCTCGGAAAATATTCAACATAGGGTCATGATGTATATGAATGAAATATGCGCATTTAAAATATGTATCTGCAAGTGCAAAAATTTTTATGATAGCTCCAACCGTTCCCGAGATATTTGTTAAAAACCATTTATTCATTGTCACATATTAAAAATGCGTTTTTCTCGAAAACTATTTGAAGTGCGGTCGAAATTTTTTAATAGCATTTTCCTTATGTCATAAGGTATCAACATTGTGAAAATCATCAAAATCGGAAACAAAAAATTTTCATCCAAAATCGGAATACAAAACGTGACCGGTCATGCTATAATTTCAGTTTTTTCTTATTTATTCGGCAACCGTTGAGAATAGTAAAATGCAGTTTTTTTCACGTTATTCTAGCCCACAAGACAATTCACCTGACGTCTAATTGAAGCTTCTACGTGCCCGGGAAGTCTGTGAAAAATTAAAAAAACTAACTCATTTTTCATCCATTTTTTGGGCATTTTTACTTGTGAAGTCTTTAAGCGCCTATAACTTTTGAACGAATCATCATAGGACATTGATGTTTTTGGATGAAATATACTAAATCAAAAGATCTTTGACCCGGTGTAAATTTTTTTAAAATACCTCTTACCGTTCGCGAGATATATCCCAAAAACCGTTTCAAATTTACAAGTTTGAAACAGTTAAACGCCTATATCTCGGAAAATATTCAACATAGGATCATGATGTATACGAATGAAATATGCGCATTTAAAATATGTATCTGCAGGTGCAAAAATTTTTATGATAGCTCCAACCGTTCCCGAGATATTTGCTAAAAACCATTTATTCATTGTCACATATTAAAAATGCGTTTTTCTCGAAAACTATTTGAAGTGCGGTCGAAATTTTTTAATAGCATTTTCCTTATGTCATAAGGTATCAACATTGTGAAAATCATCAAAATCGGAAACAAAAAATTTTCATCCAAAATCGGAATACAAAACGTGACCCTAGGGTCATGCTATAATTTCAGTTTTTTCTTATTTATTCGGCAACCGTTGAGAATAGTAAAATGCAGTTTTTTTCACGTTATTCTAGCCCACAAGACAATTCACCTGACGTCTAATTGAAGCTTCTATGTGCCCGGGAAGTCTGTGAAAAATTAAAAAAACTAACTAATTTTTCATCCATTTTTTGGGCATTTTTACTTGTGAAGTGTTTAAGCGCCTATAACTTTTGAACGAATCATCATAGGACATTGATGTTTTCGGATGAAATATACTAAATCAAAAGATCTTTGACCCGGTGTAAAATTTTTTAAAATACCTCTTACCGTTCGCGAGATATATCCCAAAAACCGTTTCAAATTTACAAGTTTGAAACAGTTAAACGCCTATATCTCGGAAAACATTCATCATAGGATCATGATGTATATGAATGAAATATGCGCATTTAAAATATGTATCTGCAGGTGCAAAAATGTTTATGATAGCTCCAACCGTTCCCGAGATATTTGCTAAAAACCATTTATTCATTGTCACATATTAAAAATGCGTTTTTCTCGAAAACTATTTGAAGTGCGGTCGAAATTTTTTAATAGCATTTTCCTTATGTCATAAGGTATCAACATTGTAAAAATCATCAAAATCGGAAACAAAAAATTTTCATCCAAAATCGGAATACAAAACGTGACCCTAGGGTCATGCTATAATTTCAGTTTTTTCTTATTTATTCGGCAACCGTTGAGAATAGTAAAATGCAGTTTTTTTCACGTTATTCTAGCCCACAAGACAATTCACCTGACGTCTAATTGAAGCTTCTACGTGCCCGGGAAGTCTGTGAAAAATTAAAAAAACTAACTAATTTTTCATCCATTTTTTGGGCATTTTTACTTGTGAAATCTTTAAGCGCCTATAACTTTTGAACGAATCATCATAGGACATTGACGTTTTCGGATGAAATATACTAAATAAAAAGATCTTTGACCCGGTGTAAACTTTTTTAAAATACTTCTTACAATTCGCGAGATATATCCCAAAAACCGTTTCAAATTTACAAGTTTGAAACAGTTAAACGCCTATATCTCGGAAAATATTCAACATAGGATCATGATGTATATGAATGAAATATGCGCATTTAAAATATGTATCTGCAGGTGCAAAAATTTTTATGATAGCTCCAACCGTTCCCGAGATATTTGCTAAAAACCACTTATTCATTGTCACATATTAAAAATGCGTTTTTCTCGAAAACTATTTGAATTGCGGTCGAAATTTTTTAATAACATTTTCCTTATGTCATAAGGTATCAACATTGTGAAAATCATCAAAATCGGAAACAAAAAATTTTCATCCAAAATCGGAATACAAAACGTGACCCTAGGGTCATGCTATAATTTCAGTTTTTTCTTATTTATTCGGCAACCGTTGAGAATAGTAAAATGCAGTTTTTTTCACGTTATTCTAGCCCACAAGACAATTCACCTGACGTCTAATTGAAGCTTCTACGTGCCCGGGAAGTCTGTGAAAAATTAAAAAAACTAACTAATTTTTCATCCATTTTTTGGTCATTTTTACTTGTGAAATCTTTAAGCGCCTATAACTTTTGAACGAATCATCATAGGACATTGATATTTTCGGATGAAATATACTAAATCAAAAGATCTTTAACCCGGTGTAAAATTTTTTAAAATACCTCTTACCGTTCGCGAGATATATCCCAAAAACCGTTTCAAATTTACAAGTTTGAAACAGTTAAACGCCTATATCTCGGAAAATATTCAACATATGATCATGATGTATATGAATGATATATGCGCATTTAAAATATGTATCTGCAGGTGCAAAAATTTTTATGATAGCTCCAACCGTTCCCGAGATATTTGCTAAAAACCATTTATTCATTGTCACATATTAAAAATGCGTTTTTCTCGAAAACTATTTGAAGTGCGGTCGAAATTTTTTAATAGCATTTTCCTTATGTCATAAGGCATCAACATTGTGAAAATCATCAAAATCGGAAACAAAAAATTTTCATCCAAAATCGGAATACAAAACGTGACCCTAGGGTCATGCTATAATTTCAGTTTTTTCTTATTTATTCGGCAACCGTTGAGAATAGTAAAATGCAGTTTTTTTCACGTTATTCTAGCCCACAAGACAATTCACCTGACGTCTAATTGAAGCTTTTACGTGCCCAGGAAGTCTGTGAAAAATTAAAAAAACTAACTAATTTTTTATCCATTTTTTGGGCATTTTTACTTGTGAAATCTTTAAGCGCCTATAACTTTTGAAGGAATCATCATAGGACATTGATGTTTTCAGATGAAATATACTAAATCAAAAGATCTTTGACCCGGTGTAAAATTTTTTAAAATACCTCTTACCGTTCGCGAGATATATCCCAAAAACCGTTTCAAATTTACAAGTTTGAAACAGTTAAACGCCTATATCTCGGAAAATATTCAACATAGGATCATGATGTATATGAATGAAATATGCGCATTTAAAATATGTATCTGCAGGTGCAAAAATTTTTATGATAGCTCCAACCGTTCCCGAGATATTTGCTAAAAACCATTTATTCATTGTCACATATTAAAAATGCGTTTTTCTCGAAAACTATTTGAAGTGCGGTCGAAATTTTTTAATAGCATTTTCCTTATGTCATAAGGTATCAACATAGTGAAAATCATCAAAATCGAAAACAAAAAATTTTCATCCAAAATCGGAATACAAAACGTGACCCTAGGGTCATGCTATAATTTCAGTTTTTTCTTATTTATTCGGCAACCGTTGAGAATAGTAAAATGCAGTTTTTTTCACGTTATTCTAGCCCACAAGACAATTCACCTGACGTCTAATTGAAGCTTCTACGTGCCCGGGAAGTCTGTGAAAAATTAAAAAAACTAACTAATTTTTCATCCATTTTTTGGGCATTTTTACTTGTGAAATCTTTAAGCGCCTATAACTTTTGAACGAATCATCATAGGACATTGATGTTTTCGGATGAAATATACTAAATCAAAATATCTTTGACCCGGTGTAAAAATTTTTAAAATACCTCTTACCGTTCGCGAGATATATCCCAAAAACCGTTTCAAATTTACAAGTTTGAAACAGTTAAACGCCTATATCTCGGAAAATATTCAACATAGGATCATGATGTATATGAATGGAATATGCGCATTCAAAATATGTATCTGCAGGTGCAAAAATTTTTATGATAGCTCCAACCGTTCCCGAGATATTTGCTAAAAACCATTTATTCATTGTCACATATTAAAAATGCGTTTTTCTCGAAAACTATTTGAATTGCGGTCGAAATTTTTTAATAGCATTTTCCTTATGTCATAAGGTATCAACATTGTGAAAATCATCAAAATCGGAAACAAAAAATTTTCATCCAAAATCGGAATACAAAACGTGACCCTAGGGTCATGCTATAATTTCAGTTTTTTCTTATTTATTCGGCAACCGTTGAGAATAGTAAAATGCAGTTTTTTTCACGTTATTCTAGCCCACAAACAATTCACCTGACGTCTAATTGAAGCTTCTAGGTGCCCGGGAAGTCTGTGAAAAATTAAAAAAACTAACTAATTTTTCATCCATTTTTTGGGCATTTTTACTTGTGAAATCTTTAAGCGCCTATAACTTTTGAACGAATCATCATAGGACATTGATGTTTTCGGATGAAATATACCAAATCAAAAGATCTTTGAGCCGGTGTAAAATTTTTTAAAATACCTCTTACCGTTCGCGAGATATATCCCAAAAACCGTTTCAAATTTACAAGTTTGAAACAGTTAAACGCCTATATCTCGGAAAATATTCAACATAGGATCATGATGTATATGAATGAAATATGCGCATTTAAAATATGTATCTGCAGGTGCAAAAATGTATTTCAAATTATATTATAAACACTTTTAAATGTTTTAAAATTCAATAGAATTGAATAACTTCAATGACTTATATACATTTATACATAAGCATTTTGGATGTTTTTTGATAAAAATGCAAAAAAAAAAATGAAAATACAAAATAGTATGCATAAACTGAATTAAAATTTATTTGATTTTTTAAGCATATGCGTTTATATCATTTTTATTTTAGGACACAATAAATGTTTGATTTTGAAAAAATAACCACAGTTATTAATTTTACTACATAGCCAATTTTTTGCCCATTTTTTGTAGCCCCATTATTATCATGTTAAGATCGCCCTGTTTAGCGCTGTTTCGCTTTACGCTCTACTTTTCTGAAACGTAACCCCCATGTTATGCGGAGTATTATTGTGCATATGCAATATTCTGCCATCTGTACTAATTGAAACGTTATATTCTTCTATATATAGAAATAAAATGAACTCGAACATTATTTTTTATATCAGAAGTGAAATATGATTATCGTTGCAATTAATGATAATATTTTTGTAAATACAGTAGAACTCCAATTATCCGAATTAATGGGGACCCATTCGGATAATCAAATATTCGGATAATCGGAGTTTTTTTTTAAATTGCCATTGGAGAGAAAAAAAGTTACGTTTTGATATTGCACTATTTTTTTATTGAATTAAATGAAAAAAACATGATATTTTCACATGTTTTAAATATAAATAAAATATACTTATGTACAAGTTTAGAAATAAAAATCATTGTTTTTTAAACATCTCCGTTAAATCAAAACAAACAAAGTGCCTACACTGGCTTTGCGGGTGGAAGAATAATAGCGCACTTAAACTTTTTTTGGACAATTTTTTTTCTGAAAGTGATTCGGATAATCGGCGATTCGGATAGTCAGAGTTCAGATAGTCGGAGTTCGGATAATTGGAGTTCGGATAATTGGAGTTCTACTGTAGTCATTTAAAATTTTATGCGCCTGATAACCAGTCTAGCGTATTTCAGTCTAATATTTGATAAGTTATTGTTATCGATTTAATACTGAAATGAATAGAAGAAAAAAAATTATAGAGAGCATCAAAGTGACCACGACGAAGACAACGGAGAAGATGCAAAGTCGTGTAGAACCAGTGAGGATTGCAGAAAGTATGTTTAAAAATTAGATATTTGTAGGACTTTTTTCCAAAATTTAGTTCTGACATTTGTCAAATAATACTATTCGATTATATTGAAGGCAAAATCATTCAGAAATCGAGAAAAGACGAAGAGATAAAATGAACGCCCTTCTCAAAGAACTGTCTCAATTGGTTTCTGGAGGTAATCAGTCAAGAGGCAGGTCTGATAAACTAGGCGTTCTTAGAAGGTGAGGACATGTAATGCTACTGTTGATCGTAATAATATCAGAAACAAGATGAATTTAATTAAATATTCATGTTCATTACAACTTGCATTGGATAATAAGTTATGAACGTAAAATGAATTTGACAAGAAACAAAGAAAGAGAATGAAAGTTTAAATTTATTTATTTAATTTTTTATCATTTAATTTTTTTTAAATTCATTTAATTAGAATTATTATTAATTTTAATTAAATCTATCTTAAATTGCATGTGTAAAAATACGTTATGCAGTTAATAATACCGTACTATACCCGTTTTTTTATTTTTTTTTTATTCATGCAACTTTTCCTTAATAAAATATATTCAAATGAAGAATGTGCAACTGAAAAGCCTACGCTTTTTTCAAAAATATTAATTTTTATATGAAATTTTATCGACGTAACGGGTATATGTAATATACTATTTTTTCGGGAACTGTTGAACTATAATATATATTGAATATATATAAAATTATAAACTGTTAGGACTCGTTTTCAAGAAAAATGTATTTCTTCTCATGAAAAACCTTTAACTAAGAAGTGCCAAGAATTTTGGTATGTTTAAAATAAGTAAAGTTAGCTTTATATTACCCGTGACTCCACAATATATAATAGGATATGCAAAAAACCGTTTAAAATACGAACCTGCAATTTTTTTTACAACTAATATTGTCGTTGCATAGCTTTGATGAAGAAAAATGATTGACCAATTTTTATTTATTCATAATTCCAGTAAATTAAGAAATTCAATAGTTAATATCATGTAATTCATGATTTTTTTTTCAATTATGCCACATAATAATGCAAATTATATTTTATAAAAAATTTATAATTATAAGACTCTCAGCAAGTAACGCATCATATCTGCAGTCAATAGAATTTGCATAATTGAGAATAACAATCGAATAAATTCTAATTTACTTCTCATTCTAATTTACTATAAAAAATATGTATACCTTCTTGAGCTCAAGAAACAGGTACTTCACAATTTCAGGGCAGTGTTTCGGGTTCGATGTGCTCAAAATTCAAAACATGGTACTAACACTGGTGAAGCTGCAAATACGGAACTAGTTAATCGCTGGAAGCCCAGTGATATCGACATAAAAGCTTTAGGACAAAAAATACCAGAGCAATGTTTTTTGTTTGCAGTCGGTTGTTCCAGAGGAAAAATATTATATACATCCACATCGATTGCTAACGTACTGCGTTATAAACAAGTAGGTGACACATTTAATAAAATATTGTCATTATCATAGGGTAGAGGGGGGCTAGTTGAGCATAGGGGCAAGTTGAGCAATCAAAAGATCTCGAAAACTATTCACCGTCCGTTTAGGCATTATATGGCGGAATGATAGAGGTTTGGGAGAAATAAACATCCCGCGATCGCTAGTGGTCGCTCGACAAATGAGTGAGGTTCACGGGCGTTTTGTTTATTTTGAGACCAAAAACTAAAAAAGTAATTCATCACGAGTTTTAGTCTGGTTTAGTCAAATGTTATTTATTTTTAATCAGGTAAATGATATTCTTCCATATAATTATAGTACTTTTAATATGCACAGAGATTCTGGGTATAATTCTCATGTTTTTTTTTATAAACTCACTTTTATTTTGAAATTCCGAGTTGGGGTGAGCATAGATGCTAAACTTGTTCTGTCACTAAGACAATTACCATTAACTTCCAGAAATTGATTTTTATTTTTAACATTTAAGCTAAGTCTATAAAGAAATAATGATTTTAAACAAAAATACTGAATATAATGGTAAAATAATTCCTAAGATATGATATTGTTTTGTTGATTCTACTTTTCGTTAATTATTCAAACCAAATTACTATAAGTTTTGTTTTCTCTGTCAATACAGACTATAAATATAGTATATTAAAAATTAATTTTATTTCATCACTAATCGACATTGAACCTATGATTTAATTATACTTTCTTAGTGCTCAATTTGCCCCACCTATGGGGTACATTGAGCATACTTGACTTTTTGCATTTAAATAGCTGTAGCATTTAAATTTTACTTATAACCAAAAAATTGTATTAACACTTTTGTTAAGCGATAAACAACAAATCCATTAAGCCGTATAGCAATTTATTGAGACTTTTCATTGAGAGCTACATCCGTTTAAGTAAAAATTTGCTCAACTAGCCCCACCCTACCCTACATTAGTTGATCAAACCATAATTGTTTAAACAACTAAAGCAACATTTATAAAAATTGCGTTTTATCTGACACTAGTCCGAACTTGTGAGCCACAGTTGGTTTGATGTGTTACATCCAAAAGACGTACCAAAAGTGAAAGAACAGTTGTCTGTTCTTGATTTAACAGATGCCAAATGTAAGTTTATGAACACATCATTATTTTAGATAAATTCGCAATTCTTTGCTATACAATTTTAATAATGTTATTATAATAAAATAATCAATAGGTCTCTATTCTGATACGTTTCGAACATTCTTTCCTGGAGCAAGGCGATCATTTTGCTGTCGAATGCGAGTAAAAACAACAAGCATTTTGAACGATGATGCAGATACATCTACAGACGACCCTCGACTACCTTTTGAAGGTCTATTTTTTTATATTACAGTATTAGCCAGAAAGCATGGAAGTTTTATTTTTAATGTCTATATCAGTGGTTCCCAAAGTGGGCGCCAGCCAGTTAAAGATTACCCATAAATCAGTTAACGCGTCGTATAATTAAAAATCGGCCACTTGGTAGATTGAAAAGATCTGAAGCACCTTCACAAATAACGCGAGTAATCTGTTTGTTGCATAAAAGCTTGTAAAACCGATTTTAATATTGCGACTTCTATCCGTTTATCTAGTTTCGCGAACAATGTTGCAATCATAAAAATACATTACGTAATTTGCAATTACTCTATATGTTTGTAATTATTATTAAAAATGAAACTTTTTAAATTTTCTTAGTATTTACTACTTTAAACCTAAATTGGCATAGTCCAATTGCGCAATGCATCTGCCGCCAAACGAAAGTTATGATCTTTGTCAAAAGTTAAATGTTTAAAAGTGTATGTGCAAGAAATGGTGTGTACCATAATTACAGGAAGTCGATTTAAAATACCTTAATATTTTATCAGAACTTTTTGTAAACGATGGTTCATACTTTCTCTGTGAGTCGACAATTTGTGTAACTTTTCAACGCGTGCAACTTTACCAAATTTTGTAAGAAATTTTGTGACGGATACATGATTATTACTTGCCTTCTGGCTGCAGAATGAGATCCCGATGGCTTACCCACAAATTTGGTCTGTCATTGAAAAATTTCTGATTGCATTTCCGTCATCTTAAAAAATAAAGAAACCGATTACTAATAGTCGATCGTGGTGATTTAAGATTTTGACGAAGATAGAACCGAAAATTGCTAAATTGGTAGCAGCGCACCAGATTCGTCCCTCACATTAAAATTATAATGATTGTATCTTTATTCTGAATATAGTTTTATAATTTCAAACTTTGATGTTATTTTACAGCCTTCTTTTGAAAGAGTAAAAGATTAATTTTGACAACGTCCATTATTTTAATAAATAAATCATCCAATGTTTTGCAAAATCTTTCCGTCAGCTGTGATGTACCAATTGCAATTGCATTTCATTACAAATATATCCGTAATATATCTGAAAAATTCAATACAGTGACCTGAGGGCCTAGAAAATTTGAAATTCACTGATGGTGCAATTGTTTTCCGAATGTTTTATGATTTATTAAAACAGCGCACTCTATCAAAATTGGTTTATTATTCGTCAATTTATCTTTTACAGATACGATAATTTTTATATATCTTATTAATTGCTATTGAAATGAAAAAAAAATTGGGGGCGCTGAGTAATATTTTCTTGGAAAGGGGGCTGTAGGTAAAATAAGTTTGGGAATCACTGGTCTATATACTTTAGATTTTTTGTTAGGCACTAAGCTATTAGTGATATAATAATAGTTATTTGATAAATATGCGATTAACCCTCCGTCGGTCGGATATTTTTTCACCTTCGAACGGTCGGAAAGGTCTGGCTGGACCACCATTCATTTTACATGCATTTATATGGGATAAATAAGTTTTTGGTGTCTTATATATTAACGATTATATAAAAAAATCAAGAAATATAAAAAAAATCGTTACTTTTTTTGTTAATTTTTCTGTTTTAAATCAATGAAAAATAATATTTATTCTTTTTCGGCGCCTTTGAAATGAATGTGAAATTCAAATGAAAACAAAATGAGGTGCGTCGCCTTTGAAATGAGCTGTAAAACTCAAAGTGAATATACAATTTCACTACAGGTTTGCCAAAAAAATTTCGAACGCAGTACGGGTAGAAAAATTGTTTATAATGTGTGCATTATTCATCCGATTTTCAGTGTTTGCGATTACCAATAAGTTTGGTAGGTTCTCAAGGAACTCTCGTCATGAAAATACTAACATTCATGTTAGAACACATAGCAAAGAATATAAACAACGCAGTTTGAATAGAAAATACCATGAAAAAAGACAAAATACTGGTTTACATATATCAAAAAGCGTATATTTCATACAAAATGTATGGGTGGTCTAGACAGACCTTTCCGACCGTTCGAAGTATAAAAAAGTTAATATCCTTATAATTATCCTTCTGTACATTTTTTCGTCCTGATTTTTTCATTGATCGTCAGCTAATTAAATTTTAGGAAAAGTCAAGAAATTTCAAGTCGATAGGATTACTAGAAGTATTTTTTTTTTTAATTGAAGTCGAAAAAAGTCTGGCCAGACCACGCCGACCGACGGAGGGTTAAATGTTTTTAAATTATGAAGTTAATATTTTGTCTATGTCCATAGAACGCCGATTCATAGCATTGCAATGCTATGGCTATCTGAAATCAACAAATAATTCCGAACCATGCCTGGTGGCATCGGCCCGACCCATGCCCGCAAAAGTGGTATCGAGCGACAGCTACGCCTCGCGCCATGGCGTAGATGGACGGTGCCTCTACGTTGAACCGCTTTATGGTCTCGTTTTTGGCCAACTGCCTCAAGAAATGGAAGGCAGTACAAATGATAAACATCTCATGGTGCCAGGTGTTAAGCTCAAAGCTTTTAAAAACCCGTGGACTAGGGATACCGAGTTCATGGTCGCACGATATTCAACCGAAAGCGCTTGAATGAATGAATCTGTTAACAGTTAAAAATTATTTTATTGATTGTCGCTTTCATTACTATATTTTGAGAGATCAACTCAAAATAATTAATGTATAAATTATTTACTACAAATGTAACAGTTAAAGAAATACAATGTTTCAATAAAAGCAAAAGTTTTTTCTAGAACCAGTGTAATATCCAGTCAGTGGCGTAACTATAGGGTGCAGGGCTGACAAAATGCCACATGTCCACGATCTAAGAAGAGCTGCGAGATCAGAAATATTTCAGTGATGTATACAGGCTGTCCAGAACTCAATGTCAAGCCGAAACGGGGTGATAGTACTGATCATAACTATCATGAAAAAAAGTTGAAAAAAAAGTTATAACACATACTTTGAAAATTATGAACTTTAAAGTGCAACCAAAACTTTGGTAACCATTTTTCGGTTATTGTGGTTGACTTTTATTATTTTTTTCGTTTAAACTTTGTATCCGTTACCGTAAATAACATTTCTACGACCATAGTCAATAATAATGACACAATTTATCATTTTACATTTTACAATTTATCAAAAGCAAGCATTGATGTAATTCGCTAACACATTTTAGTGCTTTTTTGAAAGTAATGCCTTTCAAAGTCAAATTTTCAAAATTTCAAGTTCATAGTTCAAGAAATAGTCTTAATTTTTGAAAACTTAAGGTAATTGTGTTATTTTGACTTGATCCTAATGGTCCTAGGTCCTAGTAGTGTTAGTTACGGTTACGGATATAAAGTTTGAATTAACAAAATTAATAAAAATTTACCACAATAACAAAAAATGGTCACATTTTTACCAAAGCTCATAATTTTCAAACTACGTGAGATATTTTTTTCCTATTTTTTAACTTCCCGTAGGCTGAGTTATAATAATGGCAAAAAAATCGAAAATGAAAATTTGTATATATCTTTACGTTTCGAAGGTTTCTTAACATTTTGGCATACCTTAGAACAAATGGATGTATGTGTATGTCTGTGTGTGCGCGTGTATGCATCTGCGGATACAATTTTTCGCCGACGATTTCCAAAACACGGATCCACCAATTTGAATGATTTAAAAAACATCAATTCTTATTGATAAGGCAACGTGCTGATTAGTTTTTGGTAAAGGCAGGTTCAACCGTTCCGAAGATACGGAGCAAAAAGTTCCAAAAATGGTCATTCAATTCTTGAGAGAAGCGAGCGTCCGATTCGAATGATTCAAAAAATGTTTTATTTGTATTGACGAAATGAACAACTTTGGGAAAATTTTTGGAAGGACAGGTCTAGCGGTTTCGGAGATCCATTAAAAAAGTGAAAAAAAAGCCAAATTTTCACATATTTTATAGATATTTTGTTACCATTTCTATGGGTTCCGTAACAATGTTATCTGTAATACTGCGACGTGGCGCTCACGCGCTTCGATATTTCGTGTCTAAGTACGCAGCTAACGTACAGCAATCTCTTTGAAATTCAATTTTTTTTTTAATTTTAAAAATCTCAAAAAACGGTTTTTTTTAGAGTTTAAAAAATCTGTTCTAAAAATTTTATTTTTTGAACAATTTGCCTTAAGGCACGATGCCATGCACCACTAGTTTTTCATCACAGTTACCTTCAATACTATTAATTTAATTGATAATAATATCACGACTATCACCAAGTTTCGGCTTGACCTTGTATATTATTGTGGAATTAGTTTAGAACATGTTGTTCTTCTGGATTAATCACACACTTTTTGTATCAAGAACAAGTATCGACAATAATAAAATACTCTGAATTAATGTTTCGCACAGTAGCCTCGTTTATTATTGTTAGTTATTCGTATTGCATTCTGGCACAAAGAGACTTCTGGCAACGCAAATTTATCAAAATCGACCAGCAGAACAGTCCCAAGTCTAGTTCCATGATAGTCAACTACCATTATATTCAGGCCCGGATTTAGAAATTTGGCGCCCCGGGGCACTGACAAAAATGCCGCCCCATCCCTGAAATTTTACGAACTTTTGAACTTTTCTTTAAAGCAATCGCGCTGCTTTAGCTGCGAGGGACAAAATATAGAAGCGCGTAAGCGCCGCGTCGCCGTCTTATATAAACTTATATAAGACAGAACTTATATAAATGTAACAAAATTTATACTTAAGTATATAATAATATATAATAAGTATATATAATAATTATTATTATTATAATATCTTTAAAATATCTGGTAATTTGTCTTATGATCACTTTTGTCTGCCAAATGTTTCTTTTTAAAAATTTTTTATTGGATCATCGAAACCGCTAAACCTGTCCCCCACAAATTTAAGCAGTTATTTATTCTGTAAATTTATTGAAAGTTATTGGACGCTTTTTTCTCAAAAACTCAATTATCATTTTTGGCAAAAAATATTATATTTGTATTGATGGCGAGACATGCTGATTAGCTTTTGGTACAGGCAATTACAAAAAATGATGATTTAGTTTCGATATTTCTTCTCTGAAACAGCTACGCAGCGCGATTGCTTTGAAAAAAGTTCATAATTTTCGAAAAATTTCAAAATACAAAAATGCGTTCTAGAAGCCTTTTTTTCATTTTTCAATAAAATTTAAAGGTCTTTATAAAATGTAATTTTCAGTACGGGATGTTTCAGTAATTGTCTTAAGGCACAATGCCATGAGTAATTAGTTTAATTTTTTTTCCGACGCTATAAGCTTGGAAGTGCACAAATACGTCATTTTAAAAGGGTTCGAGAACTGAAGAACATATTTTTCTTAAACTTTCAGCTTGTTTACGGATCTTTATATTAGCCAAATTGACAAATTTGATAATGACTTATTAACCAATTTGATAATTTACGTTCGGAGAGGGAGGCAAGGCAAAATAATAAATTTTAGTTATCGTTTATTTCAACCCAAATTTTGCACTGCTATCGTATTATGTTTTGTTAATTATATTTCTTGAAATAAAAAATGTTGTTAAAAAAAGTTGATTATATTGTATAGATTTTTTAACTTCCCGTAGGGTAAGTTATTGTAATGGGCCGAAAATCGGAAATAAAAATTTTTACATTTCTCGACGTTTTGAAGGTTTCTGAACATTTTGGCATACCTCAGAAAAAATGGATGTGTGTGTGTGTGTATGTATGTATGGACACAATTTTTCGTCCACGTTTTTGGGCGTACGGATCAACCGATTTGAAAATGGTTCAAAAAACATTTGATTCCTATTGGTAAGGAGATGTGCTGATTAGTTTTTGGCAAAGGCAGGTCCAGCAGTTACGGAGATACGGAGCAAAGAGCGCAGAAAATAGAAATCGAGTTTTTGAGAGAACGATCCGATTTGAATGATCTAAAAAAACATTCAATTAGTAATGATTGGGGAGAAGTGTTTATTAGTTTTTAGCAAAGGCAGGCCCAGCCATTTCGAAGATACGGAGCTAAATATGTAAAAAATGGCAGTTTTTGAGAGAACTAAGCGTCCGATTTGAATGATTCAAAGAACTTTCTGCTTGTCTTAACAAAATAATTAATTTTGGAAAAAAAAATTGTTTAATTTTTTTATTTTTATTTTTTTTTTATTTTTTGTAAATCGAAAATAATTCAGATTTATTTTTTATTCCGACTATAGTTCTAATATACTTTAAACAAATAATTTCAACTCTGCAATTTAGTATATATAATTCTTATAAGTATTAGACAATGTTACAATATTTATAATAATCTATTTGAAAACATTCAGTATTCCTCGAACATTTCGTTACGGTACGGGAAGTTCCAGCAATTTGCCTTAAGGCACGATGCCACCCACCCACTAGTTTCTCACTATCCAAATTTTGCCGCCACCCAAAATCTGCCGCCCTGGGCAGTAGCCCCGATTGCCCCTATTGTAAATCCAGCACGATTATATTGTCTAGGCTACATAACGGTAAAGGAATGGTAAATGTGGGTTAATAAATGCATGGATAGTCAATTCCGAACAACTTCAGGCTGTAACAGATAATTTCAGTAGAGCAGGTATAAACTTACACACGGTTCCTCATGCAGTCACTGGCGGCCATTTTTTGACACGACATATACTTCATGAAGAGGTGACAAACAAAGCAGGCGTACCAATATAAAAGTGTAAATAACCCTAGTACATAATGACAGTTCATAGACGTCAATGTGACAGTTACAATTTAATCAGCTCTCATATATTAATGTATATCAATATATTATATATATTTACTTTTTCTCTACGATCATAATATTACGTAGAGGATTAGTACTGTCATAGTATATAGTAATTCATTGAAGTCTGAAAGTGGTAAAATGTAGTACTTATGTAAGAAGTTTTATTCAGTAAGTTAAATAAAGTACAACTGTTTTCTCCGAAAAAGTTCTTGTATATAAAATGTGAATAATAATCTGTCGAAATAGTTGTGACGTGCATTTATATACCTGAATTTTGTTAAATCTCAATCAATTAGGTGGAGTTCTGTTAGGTGCCACAAAGTTTTGTTCAGGCATTTGAAATTATTTTCAACCTTTTTATAAAATTAACAGTACGTATGGTATTGAAAAATTGAACCTAATTTTGGTCAACAATAAAAAATTAATGCGTTAACATAAGCTTTAGCATTGTTTTTTTTTCAAAAATATACTGTTTTTATAAAAGAAGAAAAACTATCATTTTAATAATAAAAAATTTATTGAAATTATAGAACATATTAATATACATATATTTACAATTTAAAACCTATTTCCATAATATGTTAAAGCATGGTATAATAAATATATTTATGAAATAAAGAAATACCAATCACATTTAATTAACATAATTAAATTATTTGTCGTTAGACACAAAAATGCACACATAAGCAGTGTGTTATGAAATGGCAAAGCTAATAATGTATAGATATTTAAAATTTGAAAACACATTTCCATAACTTGAATGAATGGCATAACTTAAATGAATTATGCAAATAAAGCAAACATCAATAATAGTTAATTATGAAGATAATTAAATTATTTCCAGCATTAAATGCAAAGAATGCAAAGAATCGGCTACACTTCTTGAATCATTTTTATTTATAAAGGTATCATTTGGTGGTAACACCCGCCTTTTTATGGAAGCTCTCAGTGGTCTCAGTAATTTTTGTTATAACAATCTTCATGTATGTTTTTTATAATAAAGTCATCATCTACGCCTGCTTTAATTTGATCTGGAAAAAATATATTACAAATGACAAGAACTTACAACAATGTGATAATTGCATTATGAAAATAAATTAATTATACCTTGATGTTTCTGATTAAATTTTTGATCCAGCCGCACATATTTTATCAAATTTTCATGTCCCACATGTGTCTTCCAGTAATCACTTCAACATGTCCGTCATTATACACCTTGCACATAATTCGTGAGGGACAAGCATGCCCAATTTTTTTGCTACCCCTTAAACATGTTTCCTTTGTATGGTGACTGTGTGATCGATGGCAATTATAATATGAATGGTGCAGCAATTGTCTTTTGTTATGTATGCTGCAGTGTCCTTCACATATGACGTAATACTGTTCTGTTCAATCTCAGTTTTCCAGCTGTAAAAATCTATAGCAAAAAGATGAAATTATAGAAATGTTTGTTGAAAATCTTCATAATTAAAAGTTGACAAACCATTAATAGAAGAAAACAGTTTGTCTTTGTGTTCATATTGATGTGATGATGACACTCAGTATGTTTTGTAGTGCGCTGTACCGGGTGTAAGCATTCCCGCAATCCTCAATGGGCAAGTAATTCTGAGAACCCTTGTAGAACCTATAAATGAACAATTATGGTAACTTTGTGGATTGTAATATTAAATATATTTAAATAATACTTATATTTTAATACCTGTAAAATGTTCTGAGTACAGCGAAGCATTATCTTGGGGTCTGGGTCGCGTTGGGTCACTGGAAAGAATGTGAGCGATCTGGATGATTGGAAAAGTAGTGGGGAAGATGGTTGTCGAATAAAGGAAACAGTATTGGAATTAGCGGTTGTCATATGAATTGGTGAAGCAGGAAGCGCATCCGAGTGGAAGGATGTTGTAGGAATTGGTGAAGCCGAAGAGCATATGAATGGAAGGCTGTCGTTGGTATTGGTGAAGAAGAAATGATGTAGAAGGATTTGGCAAAGCAGGAGAGTTGTGTAAGAAGTTTGTGAAGCAGTAAGGGTACATGAATAAGAAGTAGTGGAAGGAATTAATGAAGAGGTAGAGCATAAGAATGCAGCGCAAGGGATATTTCTGGATTACTTCGGGAATCATAAAATACGTGCATTGGAGTTTGGGAGTCTGTAGGAGATGTGCCTTGTAATGAGGAAGGAGCATGCAAAATTTTTGGCAAAATGTACATTCAAAATTTTGAAAGTACTGCTTAGGCTGTATGTGATGTACTAACTGTTTGTGACGGCAAAGAGAACTAGGGAAGCAAAAGTTTTAAAGCAATGGATACATTGGTTTTACCTTTCATATTGAATATAAAAAGAAAGGGGTTGAACTATAGTATAAACCTAAACTAACTTAAGCTATGATTAAAAGATAACTTATGTATAAAAAAGAAATATGAAACTAAAATAATTAAACCTATAATATGAGCTAAAAGTAACGTAGGAATCAACTAACGAGATAAATATGAAATTCTTAATGAAATGTAACCTAGCTATGAATTGAAATGCAACCTAACCTAAGTGATAAAAACGTACCTTATATATTGTCTAAAATAAAATAATGCAGGAATACCTACTTCTAAGCGATCTAATAATTGAAAATAGCTAGAACATAAATAGTAATATAATAACCTAACCTATAAAACAACGTAAAAAACAAAGAAAAAGACCTTAACCTGTAAAAATATGAACAAATAAAAACTTAGTAATTAAAAAAAAATAAATGTTAATATAATAATGACGAGCAACACACGATTCACAAGAAAATTATACTAAAAGTATTAATAACGCACAAAATAATTAAAAAACGAGGTAGCAAAAAACGCCGGAAAATAATAGACGAACAGAAGAACACATAGCACGAAAACCACACAAAATAAAACATAATAACGCTAAAATCCCATTCAACTTTGCAGCGAATGTGAAACACTTCTG
>NW_020538040.1:157571404-157600104 GCF_003426905.1 Ctenocephalides felis
AATTGCCTTAAGACAGAATTCCACTTACAGCTAGTTTTATAATCTGATTACATTGACAGTTCTAGTTCTAGTTCCTAAACTGTTCCGTCGCAATCTTTTTCGCTAGACGAATTGGTTCCGAAGGAGCCGCGACCGTTGGATTTGAGTGCCGCCGCGCTAGCCAACTGCCGGCCCATATGTCGGTCTGCTGGCCTCGGCGCGGAAGCGTGGCGTACGCGTGCGCGAATGGATAACAAAACGATCAACCCTCTGTTATTCAAAACAGTGTTTTCCAAGCACACTTTCCCCAGAAGAGGCAAAATAATAAATAAGAACTAGTGGGGCGCGTGGCATCGTGCCTTAAGGCAAATTGCTGGAACTTCCCGTACCAAAAATTATTTTTTTTAAAAAATTAACATTTTTGAAAAAAAAATCACTCTGAAAAAAATAGATTTTTGAGAAACTATTAATTTTTGACAAAAATTTACATTTTTTTAAAAAAAAGAATTTTTGAAGAAAAAATTATTTTGAAATATTTTGGAAATTCATAACATTTTTTCAAAGCAATCGTACTGCTTTAACTGCATAGAGACGAAATATCGAAGCGCGTAAGCGCCGCGTCGCCGTCTAACGGATAAACATTGGTACGGAACTCATAAGAATGTAAACAAAATTTATACTTATTGTTAAAATCTCTATAAAATATCTGATAATTTGATGTGCATATGTCTAATGATCATTTTTGACCGCCAAATGGCTTTTTTTTACTTTTTTTACTAGATCTCCGAAACCGCAAGACCTATATTCATGAAAATTTGATCAGTTGTTCATCTTATTAATACAAGTAAAATGTTTTTTGAATTATTCTAATCGGACGCTCCGTTCTCTTAAAAACTGAGTTACCGTTTTTGGCACTTTTTGCCCCATATCTTCGGAACGACTAGACCTGCCTTTGCCAAAAACTAATCAGCACGTCTCCTTATCAATACGAATCGAATGTTTTTTGAATTATTCAAATCGGTTGTTCGGTGTTCCCGAAACCGTCGACGAAAATTTGTATCCGCACACACACACACACACACACACACACACATACATCCATTTTTTCTAAGGTATGCCAAAATATTCAGAAACTTTTGAAACGTAAAGATATATAAAAATTTTCAATTTCGATTTTTTTGCGATTACTATAACTTGTCCTACGGGAAGTTAATTATTTGTAAACATTATCCAAATCATAACTGATAAAGTTAGTCTTGTATATACATATCATAAATTTAATTTTATAGCTCTTACCAGTGGCGGTCGAGCTTTGGCGCCAGGGGGGATCACATAATTAAATTATGTATAGAACATATATTCGCAATACGATTAGAAAATTCTTAAATTTTAAGAGTCTGTGACTTTTGTGAGTCTCTCTATAATAAGTTACATATTGAAGTTACAAAATGTGTTTGGTAACAAAATACATAAATAAAATCATTATGAAGTAATTTTATTGTTGAATTAGTATTCTATCTATCGACAATCTCAGGGGGGGGTAGTTATAACCTCCGTGGCCAACCCCCTGGATCCGCCCGAAATTTTGATTAAATTGACAACATTCGAACTACATATTCTCAAGTCAGATTTAATTCAATTAAGTACTTAACATTGTTGTATTGTTTGTTTCTAGTTTTTATTGAAATCTCATATTTTTTGATTTGTTTATGGAATATAGTTGGTAATTGGATGCGCTTTATTATTCATGCTGTTATTATTTGAACTTGGATATCACTGATAAGTTTTAAATAACAGCACTCTGTTTTCATACTAATAACCGCAAAATATTTTTTTTTAACAAAATGTCTTCTATTGATGATCCACTTCGTATAAATGATTTTTACGAAGTGTGATTTTATGTGCAATTTAATCTTATTTTACAATCGTCACCCGCTTTACTATACATATAATTACAATCCTGACAAACATTTGCTGTACATAATAATTTATATCAAGATCAGCGGAATAATAGAAGTGTTTCTTTATACATAGTAGATCATGTGGAATCATTGTTTACGTAATAGGTGTTAATGACTTACAACTATTTTGTTTGTTATTGTAGATCGAAGAGTTTCAAGGTTTTCATTGGAATTTTTTATATTTAAAGACAAAAACAAATAAACTTAGCTTCCGATGTCGGTAAGCGATGGTCGAAAATTTTAATTGTAATTTTCTATGAAAATATTCGTTATATATATATATATATATATATATATATATATATATATATATATATATATATATATATATATATATATAGATTCAATACTTCTCTAGATCAATTATAGGTAAATGAATAACATAATGAATCTAAAGACCAACATCTAATTTTGACAACTTAGTGCATTGCAAATAATAGCGATAATACAAAATAACTGCAATATATATCTTGGACGTATATAATTTATATATATATATATATATATATATATATATTGTTGTTAGACGAAGAGTTTTTTCTTGCAACTATTGGTTGAATTTTTCTGAGTTCTAGAGTGGTCATTGAGTATATTTAAAGTAATATAAGTTAATATTATATATTTTATTCATCTATGACATTAATTCCATTACAGAAACAATTGCGCGATTAAAATATGTATTCTCTTATTCTAATCTTTTGCTGGAGCCTATTTGTAGTCAATATACTTACAAAAACAATCTTCATCAAATTTTCATTTAAATATTATCATAATTAGTGAAATGCCTATTACTGCCATGGCAGGCTATAGTTATGATTGCGAATTCAATCAAAAGTCTTAAGGATGTTCCTTCCAGCTTATAAATTTGTTTAGTATTCGATTGGTAATTTAATATTATTTCGTTTATATTAAAAGTTGTTGGTTTCTTATGATTTTTTAAAAAATAGATCACCGTGAATTATCCTTGGGTATGAAAATAATGTTTTAACTCACCTTTTCTCGTTTATCACCCATTGCGACATATGTCTACTGCTTGACATCAAACTGACTGAGATTGGATTTAATCCGGAACTAGTTTCTGCTATTCCACGTTGATAACCACTACACCACGATAGGTCCTTATAATATTTCTCCTAACATTTATAACATATGTGTTATAGTTTGATTTCAATTATCTTAGATTTTGTCTGACCTACAAATAGCTACTGTATCATCTCAATATTTCAATAGTATTGGTTAACAATAAAGGATATATGATGAAGATTTCCTCTTTTGTGTGGAAGTATGTTTAAGTATTAGGCCCATCTGTTATTGGCCCATATGGTCTTTTGTCTTGGCTCGATCTCATTACAATTGTAACTTCAGGTGTACACTGACATGAGGTTCGACTTCCACGTGATTTTTTCCATTCGTGTTCGCTAATACCATATGTTTTGAATATGATTCGACGATTACCGCAGAGGAAATTGAGTATTTATTTGTTTAATACATTATATTAATTTAATATGGCTGAACCGTATATTTGAAATAAATACCATAAAAGATATTAAGGAAGAACTTTTTTATATGAGAAATTTTATATATTATTTGAACAGTGATTAGAAATTAAGGATTTTTTAACCTGTTGTGCTGATTAGACTACACTAACTGCACCGGTTTTGTAGATAACAACCCAAATAGTTGTTCTATCACTCTGATGAATTCTATTATTGCAATTTTTGTAATACTGACAATTTTTATTTATTGGTGCAGCTATATAGTATAAGTGTCATTTTTACTTGCTATCTATACCCAAGTGAAAACCGATGTCACTACTGCTTGGCATCTGGCTGCCCAAGTAATATAAACAATAACAATATTAACTTCCCGTAGGGCAAGTTATAGTAATCGCAAAAAAATCGAAAATGAAAATTTTTATATATTTACGTTTCAGAGGTTTCTGAATATTTTGGCATACCTTAGAAAAAATGGATGTATGTGTGTGTGTGTGTGTGCGTGTGTGTGTGTGTGTGTGCGTGTGTGTATGTATGTGCGGATATAAATTTTCGTCGACGATTTCGGGAACACCGATCAACCGATTTGAATAATTCAAAAAACATTCGATTCGTATTGATAAGGAGACGTGCTGATTAGTTTTTGGCGAAGTCAGGTCTAGCCGTTCCGAAGATACGGGGCAAAAAGTGCCGAAAACGGTAACTCAGTTTTTAAGAGAACGGAGCGTCCGATTTTAATAATTCAAAAAACATTTTACTTGTATTGACAAGGTGAAGAACCGATCAAATTTTCATAAAGGCAGGTCTAGCGGTTTCGGAGATCTAATGAAAAAAGTAAAAAAAAATGCCATTTGTCGGTCAAAAGTCATTAGACATATGCACATCAAATTATCAGATATTTTATAGAGATTTTAACAATAAGTATAATTTTGGTTTACATTCCTATGGGTTCCGTACCAATATTTACGCGTTAGACGTCGACGCGGCGCTTACGCTGTTTGATATTTCGTCTTTATGCAGTTAAAGCAGTACGATTGCTTTGAAAAAAAGTTTAGATCTTTCAAAATATGTCAAAATAAAGAAAACATTTTTTTTTCAAAAAAAAATTAAAAAAAATTTTTTTTTTCAAAAAAAAGTAATTTTTTGTCTAATTGTTGGTCAAAAATCTTATTTTTTCGAAGTAAAATTTTTTCAAAAATGTTAATCGTTTTTAAAAAAAATAATAATTTTTGGTACGGGAAGTTCCAGCAATTTGCCTTAAGGCACGATGCCTTAATTGCCTTAAGACAGAATTCCACTTACAGCTAGTTTAGTTATGATTTTACCCAATTTTGTTGGGCATAAGAATGACTTTTGGTGTATTGAGCATGGATCTGTATATCTGATCATTTCATCAAAGAGCGAATAAAACCGCACAAGGTTTACAAGGTGTACTTCATGAATGAATGATATGTTGCCAATAATAAAATCTTTAGGATATATTATTTAAAACCTCCCACAAAATGTTCTAGCCTGTGTCGAGTTGCAGGAAAAGTCGATTGCTCTTTTTTAACATAGTCAATAGTTAATTTCGATGATTGATACACAATAGTGGACGCATAGGAACTATTACAGGGAACTATTGGCTGGGGTTCGGTTTTGGCTATAGATATATAGGAGTTCATTCATTTCCCCATCATATACATTTCAATAATATACTACGGCAATAATAATTGAACCCTAAGGTCGCTATTTATACAATGACGTTTTGATGATCAAGGGTCAGTTCACAGATCGTATTTGTATTGATACCAAAATACGTGGAGACAGGTCTGGATTAAGGGGCGTGGAAGTAAATAGATCTAGAGATCGCATTTATTCACGTACATCTTTGACGTATTGCACAATAAGTTTTTGACTTAAGTTTAAAGCAACTTGCATTCATGGAAGAAACGCCGTAAATGTAGAAAAATGAAAAATTATTTTGGGCCTAGGAACAATCAATGGAAAAACCATTTTTGAATCGTTTATTTAGTATAATTACATTTTACAATTTTAATTTATACTGAAAAAAATCATCTAGCTATTCATATATTAGGATAGGGCGAGGCACAAAAGTCCCATTTGATTTTAAGCAATTATATTGTGAAAACCAAAACATTTATATCATAACAAATAACACATTTCAAACGAACTACTTTCTGACTATGCTCAGTGAAAACTTCAGCTAATTGATCATTGTAGAAATATGTTGTTTTTGCTGTTTATCAAAAATTTGTATCCTGGCTCTTTTAACTCCAAAGGCGTGGGGATGGGATGGTTAGGGGGCAAATAGGTTCAATGTATGATTTTAATTCTAAAAAGTTTTTTACAATATACTAGCTACATTATTCAACCAATGCAAATTATAAATTACATGGGTGCATTTTTTACAGAGATAACACTGTAATTAACCTTTAGAGAAATATAACTCGTCAGAATTATTCATCAGCAGAGTTGGAATAACTATATATTTAATTTTTCTCTCATAAAATTGTTTGTTTTAATTCTATTTACTTTTTTATTTGCTATTATTTATTTTCGACATCTTTGCCAGGGAGAAGGTTTAGTTGGTCTCTTTTACCTCACCCAGGGATAAAAAACCAAAAAACTCCCAAAAACAATTAAATCTAATTTAAAATAACAATACATCTTATAAAACAATTAAATAACGTATACTGAAAAATTATATTAAGATCTGGCAAAAACTAAGCAGCAGTGCTCGTAACTGAAAAAACTAACAAAAAAATATTTTTGTTATTGATTTTCAAACATTGCCGTTTTTAACTCGGTAGCAACATATACATCTTTTTTCTTCCAAATATTGACGAAAAAAAAATTAAATTGTTATTTTTATTCGCAAACCGCTCTATCCCATACCATTTTTGAATGTAACGATTACTTAAGATCCAATAACTTACGAATTATTCACCAAATTGATGTAAATACGAATAATCAGCCCATAATCATAACGCTACATTTACTTTATTTATATTTAACATTAGTGGAATAACGTAGATATTATTTTGTAAAATCCCTTTGAAATTAAAATAAGACATTGAACCTGTTTGTTCCTTGGCCGTCCCAATTAACCCTACCTATAAAAGACCGGGTTACAAATTTTTCAAAAATAGCAAAAAACACATTTCTACAATGATGAATTATCTGGGAGTTTTACTGAATATAGTCAGATTGTTGTACGTTAGATATGTGTTATTTGTTGTAATATAATTGCGTTGGTTTTCACAATATAATTACTCAAAGTCAAATTAGATCTCTGTGCATCGGCTTACCCTATTTAATAATTAATATAATATATTTATTATCTGATCTGTTATAATACTAAAATAGAAAATATTATCATAAATAAAAAATATTTTATTCGCAATCGAGGTATTTCGGTAGATCAGTACGAGCAGCCAAATTTGTCAAACGGACCATCACGATGCGCACGTGTGCACCTAACCACTCGCACGAATTTCAAATTAACTCCGAACCCAACTACAATGGGTAGGTTTTTTTTTGAGTGCCCATCATTTTCGTATATCATTAGTTTTGGTAAAAGTGGAGGGTTGCTTCGTCGTTTGTTTTATATAATCAGCCAAAATATTCATATAGCTCATTTTTACAAATTAAAACATAACATTTGAATTAAGGTCGACATGATATACTTTTTATTGAAAAAAGAATTACTACTTTTTTTTTTCAAAATTGAAAGAAACTAATTTCAGGAAAAAAAATTTTGAAACGCACTTTGGTACATTTAAAACTATTGGATACATGCCATTTTCAATAGTCTAGTAATTGATTATATTATCACTACATAGCGAAAATTGTCTTTTTGCAAATACTCTTTACTTTGTACAAAAATATATTTATATACCTTATTAGTAACATCACGCTAATAAATGTTGCTATTCTTTGGTAGGTATTATATTGATAAATATTTTTTGCGTGAGCAACAAAGAACTAAATAATAAATCATACTAAAATTTATGTAATCTTTGGTACTTTCAATTTTGATTAATTCCAATTATTAAATAAATTTAATCACAACATTAGTAATTATTGATATTAGTTAAGTACAAGGATGAAAAAAATTATAAATATTAGTTATATATTAAAGTGTTATTTCATTCTTGTACTCAAGAGGGTATTCTAGTGTAGAAATTTCAATAAATTGATTTCTGTTTTGTTTTTCATATTTTCAAAGCTTAACTATTTAAGTATATATGTACGATAGGACTTTTTAAAACTTAAATTATTTTCGGAGATACAGCTATTTGACCATAATAATCCTTTTCTGTTTCCTTGCTTCTACGAAACTTTAAACTCGTTTTTCTCCAAACTGTCTTTATCTAAGTTCTACTTAGCCAGTTGATTCACTTGAAATTGTCAGAGTATCTTTTTTATAGACTTCTCTCTAGTATATACTAGCCTCATATCCAAATTTTTATTATAAAAAGTGGTAAGAAAATGTTTTTTTTTTTTCAAACAGTCGCCATTTTGTCAAAGAATTTTTTTTCAACTTAACCCTAGTATAATCTCTGTTAGTATTGGAGGAACACGGTTGTAATAGTCAGACGTAGAATATAAAAACGAAAACGTAAATTAAATTTTGAACACAAATATGTCAATTTGTCTATATCAATTAAATATTTTGTACAAAAATTTTAGATCCGTCTGTGCCAACTCTAAATGTAGTCCGAACGAAATAGAGACACCCCATATTGCACGGTTAGTTCCCTTGACTTATATTCCAACAAGGGTTGACGGATGATTCATTAAAAATAATTAGCATTTTTATAAAGTTCGATGCAAAAGTGACTTAATTGTTTGTTGCGTGGGGAAGAATTTATTGTAATGTGGTAGAATATGTTTCATATTAATTTTAAGTTTATACATATAAATATTTTATCGAGTCCACGGTTTGTTTTAAACATTTTGTGATGAATGTTGTACGAAATGCTTGATACATAAATACAAAATAAATATGCAATTAGTGGCATTTTGGCTAGCCAAATGAACTTTCCGATATCTAAAAATAATCGAGTTCATGAACAAGAATTGAAATATTTTTTATAGCAAAATTGTGTCATTATTTAACTATTAATTACAAAACACTGTTCCCAACTAATATCTTTCAAATAGCATTTGAATGTTGTAAATAAAAAAGTATTTTCTGAAAAAATCATGAATAAAAGCATATATTTTAAACAGTTAATTACTAAACAAAATGGGTGTGCCGATTGTTGCATCAAATCTATCCGATTGTTAACATTAATCGAAATTATTTAAACTTTCGTTCTTGAACTATTAATTATAAGAAAACGATATGAATTAAAAGTTGTCAGTACAATTTCTATTTAATATCATTTCAACGATTTTTTAATTTTAAAAATATTTTCGTAAAATTACAAAGAAACAAACATCAGAAGAAACAATCAACACGTCTTATTATTCATAATATCATAGAGTTTCATTAATTGGCCATTTTTAAGAAAAAGTCTGCAACAAGCGAACTTTACGTTTGCATACGCATACAAGCAATACTCTTTCAAAAGTGTCAAATAATTCGAAATATTGAATATTGAAAGTAGTAGGATTTTTTGACGAAAGCAGAAATTTGTTTTTAAGGAAGACAAAAACTATGCATATACTTAAATAATGCATTATTCATTATAAATCAATTAGTACTTACTGGATAAATAAAAATAACGAAGAATTCAGTGTTAATACTATTTTATTTTTATATTGCTCTCGATAAGATACTTTATATTGCACTCCTAATACATTCTTCGCTGGGCGTATCTAATAATATCTAATTATAAAACAAAAGTTTACTTTTTTATATACAATTATTAACAATCTCTGCTTATTGTTTTGTATAAACAGATCGCAAATTGCTGGACCTTCCCATACCAAAAATTAGCAATTTTCTTTAGAACTTTGAAAAAAAAAATGAGAATTTTAAAATTTTTGAAAAAAATTTACTTTTTTGAAAAACTTGAATTTTTGTATACTTTGAAATATTTTAAAAAAATTGATTTTTTTTAAAGCAAACGCGATACGTTAGCTGCGTAGAAACGAAATATCAAAGCGCGTCAGCGCCGCGTCGCAGTAAACGGATAAACATTGGTACGGAACCCATAGATATGTAAACAAAATTTGTTCTTATTATTGAAACATCTATAAAATATGTGATAATTTGATGTGCATATATCTTATGATCATTTTAGCCCGCAAAATGTCATTTATTGGATCTCCGAAACGGCTAGATCTGCCTTTCCAAAAATTTTATCAGTTCTTTTTCAATACAAATATTATGTTTTTTGAATTATTGAAATCGGACGCTCCGTTCTGAAAAATTGATTTACCATTTTTGGTTTCTTTTGCTTCGTAGCTTCGGAATTTCTGAACCTGCCAAAAAACGAATCAGCACGTCTCCTTATCAATAGGAATCTAATGCTTTTTGAATTATTCAAAGTAGTTGATTCTTGTTCTCGAAATTGTCGACGAAAAATTGCATTCGCACATACATACATACACACATACACACACACGCACACACGCACACACACACATACACACACACATACATCAATTTTTTCTAAGGTATGCCAAAATGATCATAAACCTTTCAAACGGAAAGGTATATAAAGATTTTTATTTTCGTTTTTTTTGCGATTACTATAACTTACTCCTCGGTAAAAATGATCTCGATCGATGTCGAGCAAGTTCCGTAATCACAAAAAAATCAAATTTGATTTTTTTAATATTTTTTAACTTTATAACAGGATGCTATACATTACTTTTCATATAAACTACTAATATATATTTTTATTGTGAACGGAGCATCCGATTTGAATGATCTAAAAACATTCAATTAGTAATGATTGGGAGAAGTGATTATTAGTTTTTGGCAATGGCAGGCCCAGCCATTTTGAAGATACAGAGCTAAATAAGCAAAAATGGCAGTTTTTGAGAGAACTAAGCGTCCAATTTAAATTATTCAAAGAACTTTTAGCTTGTTGTTAAAATAATTGATTTTGAAAAAAAATGTATCTTTTTTTTAGTTTTTTTTTGGAGATCGAAAATAATTCAGATTTTATTTTTAATTCTGACTAAAGTTCTAATTCAGTTTATATAATTCTTATAAATATTAGACAATGTTACAATATTTATAATAATCTATTTGAAAACATTCTGTATTCCTCGAACATTTCGTTACGGTACGGGAAGTTCCAGCAATTTGCCTTAAGGCACGATGCCATACACCCCACTAGTTTTTAATTTGTTTCCAAAATTTTTATTTTAATTTTTCTTTAAATAAAGTTAAATATTTAAGGAACTGAATGCATTATTAGCTTCTTTAAAAAAGAAGTGATTATTTCCAAAAACAGTGATAATTCATCTTCTATGGCAAAAGTGTAGAGTACTATATTATCTAAAGTACCAAAAATTTGCAATAAATCTATAAGTAAAATATAGCGATTTCATATTTATTTAAATCAATTCATATAAAATTATGGCAATTAATACTTCTGAATAAATACTGTGCAATATTTTCATGAAATTTATACCAATCGTATTCCAAAATTTCAATATTCGAATCAATCTTCGACTCCTAGACATTAAAAGAGCGGATTCTACACCGAGGGGCGTTATTCTTGTTTTTTTCCTTACCCTTAAAAATTGAGATAAAACAATAAATATCTTCAGTTAAATGAACATATTTTGTGGATATATAAAACCATTATAAAATTCCAATTTCGTGGTTTTTTGGGCGGAATCATTATCAGCGTTTATATTGACAGTGCGTTCCGCTGGTCATTATGATCGTAAATTACAAATCTGTGTTTTAGTAGTAGTAGTAGTAGAATCATAAATATAAAATCTCACAGAATTATTATTTTATAAGAAAACATAAAAAATGGATGAGAATGTTTTGTACGGATAATATCAGAGTTTGGATTACACCATGAAAATATTTCACAATGATACGCTATTTAGAGTCACAATTTAAACTTCTTATCAATATGAAGATAATACCTTTTTAACCGCCAAATAGCCATTTAACCATTAAGCTTGCCTTCTCAAAAATTTAACCAATTCTGCATTTAAATACAACAGTCTTATTAAAAACTTATAATAAAAATAATTAAAGAAAAAATTAAAATTGAATATATTAATTAAAAAAATTATATAATATTTAATGAAGTTTTTTTGGCCGATTTAGCCAATTATAAACAAGATGTAAATATAGAAAAATATTTATATTTTAAAAAATTATTGACGTAACGGCATGTTTTTTAAAGTCACAATACTTTTGGGTTTCATTTATATTTCAATTAGTTCATTTTGTTACGAATGGTGGTAGGTCACAGAAGGCATAATCTTACCTACGGATATGAATCTGGGGTTAATTTTTGCACTATTACATATTTTTGCTAATCAAAATGCTTCGCTTTTTCCCGCGAGAGTATTTGTTTGAAAGGAGCCCTAGGGGTAGACATAAGGGTTACAGGTACTGAGAATCGCTTCTATCAAACCGCAACTTTCGAGGCGTAGTAATAATTTTGAAAATATTTTGGTAACGTCTTATAGTGTATCATTGCCAGTTTGATATTATAGAAAGAAACGCGATTAACACTTTGAAACAAATCACCAGTGGATATGTTTATTGGTTCTAGAGTTATTCAAGAAAAACGAAGCTACACCACGAAAATTTTTGTATTTTTTTTGGATATATTTCGAAAACAGCTTATGATATTCATATTATGGCAACAAACCTGAATTTTGAAGTAGGATTAGCAATTTGTTACGTTCTGATTATTTTTAGGAAAATTATCTTACTTATTTTCTTGCTAAGAACATCTTAATTAAGAAAATTTATCACAAACATGAATCATACTATGAAAAAACGAAAATTAATATATTCTATTTATCACAATCTTTATATATTGATCGTTTATTGTTTGTATAATTTAACGATGATTTCGCATACTTGAATTATATTAAAAACTAGTGGTGTATGGTATCGTGCCTTAAGGCAAATTGCTGGAACTTCCCGTACATCAATGAAATATTTGAGGAATATTAAATGCTTCCAAATAGATTATTATAAATACTGTAATTTTCAATATTCTTTTATTTATAGACAAAATATAAGAGCTTATAAACTGGACGATGTTTATTTAACTTAATCAATCGGATTTAAAATGAAGGACATTGTGTAATTTCTAAGAATTCTAAATTTATAAGTAACTAAATTGCAAAGTTAAAATTAATAATTTGAAGTATATAAGTGATGTTTAGAACTTTACCTGGAGTTAGAATTAAAATCAGAACTATTATAAAATTATTTTCGACATTCAAATTTTTTTTGGAAATTACAAAAAATAAAATAAAAATGAAATAAAAAAAATCTTTCCCCAAAAGCAATCGTTTTATCAATACAAGCAAACAGTTTGTTGAAATCGGATGCATAGTTTTCTCAAAAACTGCCATTTTTTGCACAATTAGCTGCGAAACCTAACCATCACTTCTCTCCATCATTACAAATTGAAAGATTTTGGATCATTCAAATCGAACGCTCATTTCTCTCAAAAAACTCGATTTCTATTTCCTGCACTCTTTCCTTCGTATCTCCGAAATAGCGGGACCAGCTTTTGCCAAACTAATCAGCACATCTCCCTTATCAAATCGGGTGTTCCGTACACCCGAAATCGTCGATGAAATATTGTATCCACGCATACATACACACATTCATTTTTTCTGAGGTATGCCAAAATGTTCAGAAACCTCTAAAACGTAAAGAATCGTCGAAAATTTTTAATTTAGATTTTTGGACGATTACAATAACTTACTCTACGGGAAGTTAAAAATATGATAAAAATCTTACATGATTTTCATAAAAGATTTTCTTGAAACAATATAATAATAATTATGTATCAACATTGTAAGATTTATTAATAATACAGAATAATTATTTAATGCGAATCCGTCCCTGAATATTGGTGATCGTTCATAAATCATTTAGTAAAATCCACAAAAATCATGAAAAAGAAAGTGTGAGAGAGTGCCCGTTCTGATGGACGCACAAAAAATATATAAAATAATAAAGAAAACATAAAAATCGGCGGCCGTTTTTAATTCGTTCGTCCCACTCGCGTTTTTTTCTTCATTTCATTGTGTTGTGTCGATTTAGATGGAATTATTAAAACACAACACATCTGAAAATTGGGAGGACGGGCCGACTGATCTTGATCGTATATTATTTATAAAGTAAACACAACTGGCTGAGGTAATCGATGGTTGCTCCCTTTTCTGGACGGACGTTTTACCCGTACACTTTTCGACATAAATCACGAAAACGGACACGAATATTAAAAAACTTGGCCAAACACACCTACAAAGTTAGAAAGAAGAGGGCATGTGAAGATTTTGAGGTCTTAATCTTTGCATAATTATTTTTTAATTTGAAATGATTTTTATTAATCATTCTTGAATTACAATAATCTAGTCTTCTGAAATATTACTATCCATAGGTGTCCTCTAGGGGAATATTATGCAAAATATACCATTTTTTAATACAAGTGGATTTTTTAAATCGACTTGGAGATTCTGGAACATGTATGAGAAATTCTTAAATTATTTTTTAAGCATTGAGCTAAAAATTATCAGACTGTGAGAATTTAATCAAATATATTATTTGAAGGTATTTAGATGTTCATTGTGCCTAACTTTCACTATGATTGGAGAAAAAACAAGAAAATTGCATTAGCATTTTTTTGTTGTGCAATATTTCTGGTTATATTCATATTGCTTTTGCAATCTTTGTTAATGCTGTTTATTTAATAGTCAATGCAGTTATAAAAATACGTACTCTACTATTTTCATTAAAAAAAAAACTATTTAATGTGTTATATTACAATATAAAGTAAAAAGTTATGTGTGTTTTTTATTTGTATGAATAGGAAAAATAATTTGACTTAAGGTAAGTATTCTGGTCTGGAATAAAAAAACAATCGATTTTGTTTTTTTTAGCATATTTCTAACGTTTAACTATTTAAGAATATGTGTACAAACTACAAGAGGGTTTTTCAATTATTCTCATCATCATGCTCTGCAAAACTACAAACGCTTTTCTCTGTGAATTGTCTTTTGCGATACGACCATACCCACGATTTCTAAACTTCTACTAAACTAATTTACTTGAAATTTTTAAGAATCTTCTTGATAGACTTCTCTTCAGTATGAACTACGTTGATAACCTAATTTTTCAAATTTTACTATTTTTAAAAAATTCGTGAAAATAATTGCGATACGACTAGAAATTGTCTTTTGCGATACGACGATACTCACGATTGCGCAACTTTTACTGAAACGATTTACTTGAATTGTTTAAGAACCGTCTTGAAATACTTCTCTTCAGTATGAACTAATTTTTCGAATAATTCCTTAATTTTTCGAATTTTACTATTTTTAAAAAAATTGAGAAGATAAAAAAAGTAATTTTTTTCGAACAACCCCTATTTTTTGAAAAATATTTTTTTGATTTGTCCGTAATTTATAAAATAGCAACATTATTCTAGATTAATAATATATTTATATTTTTTTCTTCAGATTATTTTAAGAGTTAAAATCATCGGTATGGGTAAAATCATGGGTATGTGCCTATTTTTTGAAACGTCCATCTTCATCACCTTCTACAATTAAAACGTTATGGCTATTTTCATACTCTACCTTTTTTATATTCTCAAAAAATGAATTAATAACTTGTAATTTAATATATAGTAAAAATATTGTATGCCTTTTTTACTGCTTTTCAAAAAACCACATAAAATTCATGCTTTTAGACCAGAAAACCCCCTTAAATTTAATATGCGATAACCCAATGAGCAATCTCAGTTCTAACTGATATTTGTTAAAGCATTTTTCTATTGTATTATTGCATAATTTTTAAGACATATGAATTAATTATAATTGATCATAGCATTATTACAACTTTGTCGATTCTGCTAAAATAAAATGTAAAATATCTCCGAAGGTATCATATAGTCAACCTATTTTCTTTGGCGGTTAACGATTCTTGTAGTAGCGAACCTTTTTCAGTGTTACTGTTATAAGGACCTGTCGACATTGATTGATACGCATTATAGAATGTCAGGAATATACAAATGCGAATTCTAATACTTGATGAAGTGTTCAATTTAAAAAATGTTGTTTTTGACGATTTTTTTCCGGAAAGGTCTATTTTATACAAAAATGATGGTTATCAAATATTTTCCCGTCACGTTTAAACTAATCTAAATAACAAATGTATTATAAAAATATGAAATTATTAACAGATATAACATCATTCTTTGTCATTAATATATTTTTTGAAACATTCAATATCACCAATTTTGTGATGGTGATGATGAATGGTTTTTTGATGTTAACAGTTTAATTAAAAGTTTTTTTTGACTTCCCGTAGGATAAGTTATAGTAATCGCAAAAAAATCGAAAATGAAAATTTTTATATAACTTTACGTTTCAAAGGTTTCTGAATATTTTGGCATACCTTAGAAAAAATGGATGTATGTGTGGGTGTGTGCGTGTGTGAGCGGATACAAATTTTCGTCGACAATTTCGGGAATACGGACCAACCGATTTGAATAATTTAAAAAACATTCGATTTGTACTGATAAGGAGACGTGCTGATTAGTTTTTAGCATAGGCAGGTCTAGGCGTTTCGAAGATAAGGGTCAAAAGAACTAAAAATGGTAATTCAGTTTTTGCTAGAACGAAGCGTCCGATTTAAATAATTCAAATAACATTTTATTTATATTGACTAAACGAAGAACTGTTCAAATTTTTGGAAAGGCAGGTCCAGCGGTTATGAAGTTTTAATAAAAAAAATTAAAAAAATGCCTTTTGGCGGTCAGAAATGATCATTAGACATATGCACATCAAATTATCAGATATTTTATAGAGATTTTAATAATGTGTACACATTTTGTGTCAATTTTTTTGGGTTCCGTGCCAAAATTTTTAATTTTTAATTTTTTTCAAAAATCACATATATGATTCAAACTAATGTCCTCGACATTCTTAACGGTATGGAATAACCGATTTGTATGATTGAAAAATCATTCGATTTGTACTCGATCGCGAGGCGCTTTTGCAAAAGGCAATTTTGCCGTTTCGGAGGTATGGAGCGCAAAGGGTTTAAAAACGGTTATGCAGTTTTTGAGAGAACGGATTATCCGATTAAATTAATTAAAAAAACATTTTGCTTAAGTAGATGGTGTGCAAAAAATGCTTTTACAGTAAAATTCGTAATGTTGTAAATTTTCAAAATAATCCAAATTTTTTGCACACCATCCAAACAATTCAAAATCTTCTTGTTTATGTAATAGTGGTGGTGGATCTTGTTACCCGTGGACCATTAACCTACTCTATATATTTTTATTATATGTGACACCATCCTGATATATTCATTGCTCATTGATCGATTCGTGAGATATGATTTTTTATACGTGAGGGTTTCGTGTATAAGAATCTGATATGAACGTGTGAGACTTTGTTCGAAGCACGTATTAGCTAATTTATTTGTATAACGCCCGGAAACGATTTAATTCATTGCAAAATTTGATATGGCCTCTGTTATGAGCTTGGTTATATTAGTTTTTTTCTTTGATCATTTTCCACTGTATGAGATATCGACAGTCTTTGAGAAAAGTTTTTTGTCGACCAAGATTCAGTTTTTAGTGAGTTTGAATAGATCGATTACTATTTTGTAATTAATTTTTTGTCCAAATCTAAAATGATATAAGTATTCTACGCTTTATTGATATAACAGGCATTATTAAAATTAGTAATACTTGGACAATATGAAATAACTAAAATTCTATATGCATAGTAGTACAATCGTTAGTGAATGTAATTGGATTAATTTTATGAGAAGTGTACTTTATTTCATATTCATATTAATTATATTTGTCCTATATATATATATATATATATGATTTAGTAGTTAATTTTGATGTTGAAATATATGAGTGAGTTCTTGAGGGCGATACATCAAACAAAGAAAAGCCAAAGATTTATAAAATAATCTTTATTTCCAAACGTTTCGACATTCAATTTAATGTCATCATCAGTGGATCTAAAAACAGTATGAAAATTAGCATATCTAGGTAATTATAATATATGTGGATTGGTAAAGTAACTATACAATAAGAGAAAAATTAACAAATAGCAACACTTAACAACAAATCAAATATAAAAGATAGGAAAGGTAGTAGAGACTAGAATTAAATAAATAATTAAAAAGTATAGGCAAAAATATTTAAGTACACTCATATAAACTTACGCATATATACATATATGTACGTACACATATACACACATATACATATATATATATACATATATATATATGTATATGTGTGTATATGTACATGCTATATACATGCATATATCCATATACACACACATACAAACATATAATACACATATACATATACAGATACAACAATATATACCTATATATGTACACATATACATGTAAGACTATACACATATAAATATACGTATATACATATATGCAACGTGCATGCATATTCACAACGACGTACATGTACATGTATGAACCATACATATACTCATACCTATCTATGTAACTATAGCTATACACGTATACACATACATATACGCATAAACATGTATATACACATATATACACACATATATATATACATATATATACATACATATATATATATATATACACACGATACATATATATATACATATGTACATAAATATGTCGAAACGTTTGGAAATAAAGATTATTTTATAAATCTTTGGCTTTTCTTTGTTTGATGTATCGCCCTCAAGAACTCACTCATATATATATATATATATATATATATATATATATATATATATATAGTGCAGGACAGCGCACAAATGTTCAATTTGACTTCGAGCAAATAATATTGTGAAAACTAAACTTAATTATTAAATTACGCTTATCAAACAAACTACAATCTGACTATATTCAGTAAAACTTTTAGCATTCATCATTGTAGAAATGAGTATCTGGTGTTTTAAAACAGATTGTCACCTGATCTTTTTTACCCCATAGGCAGAGCGAAATGGGACCGCTAGAAGTCAACAGATTCAATATCTTATTTTTAATTTTAAAGAGATTTTACGAAATAATAGGTACATTATTCAACCAAGGCAAAATATGAATCTTATGGGTACATTTTTACAGAGATAACACTGTATATAATCTTGATGTATTTTATGAGAAAAATTCATCAGCAGAGTTATAATAAATAATTATTTATTATTCAATTTATTTCTTGTCAAATAACTTCTTTTAACTGAATTTACATTTTTATTGACTATTTTTTATTGTTTACGCCTTTGCTAGAATAAAGGTTTAGTTGATTCTTCTTACCCCACCCACGTGTAAACTTTTATATAGATTATGTAAAAAAAAAAGTTGAATCTATCATAACATTAACAATACATGTTCGGACATATTTTAATTTTATTATATTTTGTCAATTTAGCTCATAGGATTCTTCATGAATTTTATCATATTGGCCATGAAGCGACAATCTTCATGGCATTGAGCTTTTACACGGGATGGTTGCTACCCCTGATAGAGAGGATAGCAGAGAGTTTGATGGGACTAATTGTTAACTTCTGAAAGAAAAGTAACAACATCTGTAATAAATAATAAATAAATATATCTCTTGGAGGAGAGTTTTAATAAATTCCATAACAACTAATTTTATAAAACAAAACAATTAACTTTCCAATACTTCAATATTTTCATAGTATAATGGTGCAAATATGGCGACAATGGAGTGCTAAGAATTAAATAATGTATACCTAATAATTATCTTGAGGTCTTGTAAACTAAACAACAGTGCTCACAACCAAAAAACTAACAGTTAAAGAAAATACTTTTTGATGGATTTTTAAATAATACCATTTATCTACTGATAGCAACGTCGTGAGAATTGAAATGATGGCTGATTATACGTTTTTTTCCCCTCTACTTTCAAATATTGTTGTTAAAAAATTTGTTTTTGAGATATCGGTGGTGGTCCTTTTTATCCGTGGAGCTTTAAACTCCACACTTCTCTATTTTTATATATATATATATATATATATATATATATATAGCATATTAATTAAAATAAACTGCGGTGAACATCCTGTGGAAATGATGCAGCATTTTGTTGATCTTATGATTTTAAGATCAGTGAATTCGGCATGGTCTGACACTCGTAAAATACGCATGGGAACCAATTGAATAAGAAACGATATGTTTATAGAAATTATCACGTCGAACTTAATATGTTGTGTTATGAAGCAAAATCGAAAAAAATCTTTTTCTTCACAATGTAAAGTAACTCGTATCAGAGTATTTAACTTCCCGTAGGGCAAGTTATAGTGATCGCAAAACAATCGAAAATGAAAATGTTTATATATCTTTACGTTTCAAAACCTTCTGAACATTTTTGGCATACCTTAGAAAAAATGGATGTATGTGTGTGTGTATGTGTGTGTGTGCGTGTATGTGTGTGTGTGCGTGTATGTGTTTGTGTTCGGACACAAATTTTTGTCGACAATTTCGGGAACACGGATCTACCGATTTGAATAATTCAAAAAACATTCGATTCGTATTGATAAGGAGACGTGCTGATTAGTTTTTGGCAAAGGCAGGTCTAGCCGTTCCGAAGATACGGGGCAAAAAGTGGCGAAAACGGTAACTCAGTTTTTAAGAGAACGGAGCGTCCGATTTTAATAATTCCGAAAACATTTACTTGTATTGACAAGATGAAGAATTGTTCAAATTTTCATGAGGGCAGGTCTAGCGGTTTCGGAGATCTAACGAAAAAAGTAAAAAAAATGCCATTTGGCGGTCAAAAATGATCATTAGACATATACACATCAAATTATCAGATATTTTATAGAGATTTTAACAATAAGTATAAATTTTGTTTACATTTCTATGGGTTCCCTACCAATGTTTATCCGTTAGACATTGACGCGGCGCTTTTTTTTTCCAATTTTAGTTTCTCAAAAATCTAATTTTTTCGAAGTAATTTTTTTTTCAAAAATCTTATTCGTTTTTAAAAAAAATAATAATTTTTGATACGGGAAGTTTCAGCAATTTGCCTTAAGGCACGATGCCATGCGCCCCACTAGTTATATTTTAAAATTACAGTGACACTACAACATATTCCAATTGTTTCGTGTATCTTAACGAACTTATAAAATACTGACAAAAATGAAGAAAATTAGAAATGTATATTAGTTGAACCCGAAATACTGGTAATTTGTTAAAATACTAGTCTCTAAGAAAGATTTGCATAATATCAAAAAATTTTCATGAAAATGATTAAAATTGTATCTCCTGTTATTCGTTTTTCACTGCAATGAGTTTGAGGCATCATCTTGATGATTATGAATTTTTTTTAAACTTTTGAAATCTAGAGCAAAGCTTTATAACACAATGAACCAACTTGATAAAAAGAAATAGATAGAGAATCAAGATAAATCGTCCAGATCGGCCCTGGCGTTGTGCGAACGCGCCGAGAGCGTCCAAATTGACGCGGAGCCTGTGAACCCAAGAAGGACGCAACACCAGAGCTAATTCGCATAAGTGATGAAAATCACTCAATAAACACGGTCTGAACGGAAAAGGGGTTTCGCTTATAAGATATTAAATTAAGAACGGCGAACCGCTAATTATCGGTTCCGCGAAGCTATATGCTCGGCCCGGTAAACTCCTGATGTGAGTGCCTTCAATCAACCCATCCACAAGCGTTTGAGTGGCTGCTCCGCGGTGCGATATGCCTTGTTTTGCTTTCTTTCATAGATACGAATCAAATGCAAAAAATCAACGATTCTCAACTATTCAGATAGAGCTTTTTCTCATTGCTTATTAAGTAAAAACTTCATCTGATAAAATGATTAACTAGTGGTGCATGGCTTCTTGTCTTAAGGCAAATTGCTAGAATTCCCTGTGCCTTGATTCAAAATTTTATAATTATTCTTTTTAGTTTTTGACAAAATTCTACTTTTTGAAAATTTTGAAACCCATTCCAGCCAGTTTTTATTCTTTAATGTAAACTTATACAAACCTCATCGTCTAATTTATAAGGTCTTATAATTTTCTCTATAAAATACGAATAATTAAAGTTTCAATAATTATAATAATTTGTTGGAAAACTTTTAATAATCTTCGAATATTTCATTACAATACGGGAAGTTCCAGCAATTGGCCTTAAGGCACGATGCCATGCACCACTAGTTATAAAAAATTTGATAACATGATGTGCATATGTCTGATGATCATTTTTGACTGCCGAACTTTTGTTCTAGATCTCCGTTATCTGAAACCGCTGGACCTGCCGCCCTAAAAATTTAATCAGATCTTCATTCTTTCAATACAAGTACAACGGTTTTTCGCAGATTTTTTGCACTTTTTGCCCTGTAATTTCAAAACAGCTACTCATAATTTTTAAAACTTGCAGCTACTCTTTATTTCTATAAAACAAATAATATAAATTTAATCGAAACTAGTGGGGCGCATGGTATCGTGCCTTAAGGCAAATTGCTGGAACTTCCCGTACCAAAAATTATTTTTTTAAAAAGATTAACATTTTTGAAAAAAATTTACTCTGAAAAATTAAATTTTTGAAATCAAACCAAAAACTAATCAGCACGTCTCCTTATCAATACGAATCGAATTTTTGAATTATTCAAATCGCTTCATCGGTGTTCCAGAAATCGTCGACGAAAATTTGTATCCGAACACACACACACACACACACATACATCCTTTTTTTTCTAAAAGGTATGTCAAAACACTCAGAAACCTCTGAAATGTAAAGATATATAAAAATTTTCATTTTCGATTTTTTTTTTGCGATTACTATAACTTACCCTATGGGAAGTTAATTAATTTATTCTCATTGGCAGCGTATTTTTCAATGACATCAATTTTTATCTGCTAACAGTTACATTTTTATTTATCTATACATTCTTCATGAGCAACTTCTATCTATTTAAAACTATCAAATTTTAATAAAAAATCGACTCTAAATATTTTTAGAGTATGTTTATAAAATATTTGTTTTGTATTGAATTAATATGACCCACATTATGATGACAAACTAATACGTTTCGTGAAGCGACTAACTAATTTTGTTTTATTTTTTAAATGTTTGTCATTGTTAGTTATAGAAGAACGAAAACATTACTAAAATTGCTAGGACATTTGAGTCTAAAACACATGTAATAACCTTTTTGCCACTGGACTATCAATCGGCCTTTATTGACAATTACACCACTCTGATTAATTGTTTTTTAATTTGAATTTTAATAGAGTTACTATTAACTCTATTACAGTGCTGATCTATTTTTAATAAAGACGTTGAAATAAAAATATATCATTTAATGAGTTTTTAGTCAGAATTACACATTTAAATCCAACTGCATGCTATGTCTCAATTCGTATTTCGATTTATGTCAGGGAATAAACAATATAGAGTAGTGTTTACAAATTAGTTACGGCCAATTAACACGATGACCTTGCGCCTGGAACAAAACCGTGGTTTCGAAATCGAAAGTAAATTTGCTTTATGCGATTCTCGTTACTGGTGCAAAAGATTTCAGAATTCTTAACGCATTTTTGACCTGATTTATAAGAAAAATATGATGTATCTCAAAACTGTTAGAAGTAGACGTAGTAAAATGCACATTATTTGGTATTTGTACTTATTTGTTTATTACAATATAAAACTAGTGGTGCGTACCATAAATTAAAATTTTAAAAAAATCTTCAATTTTTTTTTGAAAACATTGGAAAAATTAGTTTTTTGAGAATTTTCTATTTTATTGACTTTTTTTGAAAAATTTTAATTTATGAGAATTGGTTAAAAATGCATAGAAATTAATTATCAGATAAAATATTATCTGATAATTTGATGTGCATGTGTCTAATGATAATTTTTGACCGTCAAATAGTATTATTTTTCTTTTTGAATTGGATATCCCTTCCCGAAAAGGGAATTTTGTTGGGAAATTTAATCTTAGTTTCGTCAATGCAAATAAAATGTTTTTTGAATCATTCAAATCGGATGCTCTGTTTTCTCAAAAAATGAATTACCATTTTTGGCACTTTTTGCCTTGTATCTTCGATACGACTAGATTTGCCTTTGCCAAAAACTCATCAGCACGTCTCTCCATCAATACGAATCGAATGTTTTTTTAATTATTCAAATCGGTTGAAATTTTGTATCCGCACATATATACACACACATGCATTCATTTTTTCTAATAATAAAGTATGCCAAAATATTCAGAAATCATTGAAACGTAAAGATATATAAAAAAATTATTTTTGATTGTTTTGTGACTATAACTTAGCCTACGGGAAGTTAATAACAAAAAAGAATATTAAAAAAAAACTTGTAAAATATAACATCGTTTAAAAAAAATTAATGAAATTTTAACTCTCTTAGTACTCGGATTTAATCGACATTAATACAAACTGATATAACTGTCATTAAAATATAACATTATTAATAGGAACCTTTTTTTTGTTTTTTACATATATAAATTCTCTTTTTATTTGAAATTGCTTAGTAGCACCAATTGAATTAAACAAATTAGTTTAATTTAAATTACATTTAAATTTAATTGTTCGTCAATCATGCTACGATTTTCAGTGGTTGATGTCAGTTATCTTTTGAATTTTATATAAATTCCTTTTGAAAAGTGCTGAAACAAGTGCATCTTTTCCGACTTTTCCTGTAAAAATAGACTTTTACGTAGTACTTAATTATTTTCGTACCACATATGTACTAACAAAGAGAGCAATTATTTGATTAAGTTGATAATTTATTGCGTATCTTCAAATTATTACTTCAAAAGTTGTTAAATGCAATATTACAATATTTACCTAACCTCGATTCCTAAAGACGAAAAATTATTTACCGGCGCTGGCAGACATTTAACAAATATTTATAATAAATATATTAAACGTGATCGTTTATAAAAGTACATAATACGATTTTAATAATGATAATCTTTATATACTATGATCTATTTAATGACGGAAAAGTAAACATTTGACCGCTTAACCATCCTTATTAATATATAAACATACATAATAAGAAATATAAGCACCAGAGGCAATATAATAATAGGAGACGGATGGCGATATAATAATGAAGTTATTTAAGTCGGTCCAGATTAAAATTATATGGTAATATCGAACCCTTAAGAACGCCCTAAATAGAAAATATCTTAATCGGCTTGTAATAGACGTATCATTTAATAAAAACATTATGACTAGACTTTTATTACTTGAATCGTTAAATATCATTTGCGTTCAATTTTATTTTTAGAAAAATCACGAAATAATCGTGAAAGTACAGACAACAAAATTAAATTACTTGAATGCTACTTCAACAAAGTGCTAGAAATTCATTAATTGTATTTGATTATTATTGTCTGCGTACTTTATAAAATCGTATAATTTTTAGAATTGTATGCAAATCGTTTCGCATGTTAACGACTTATTGTTTCAATCCCGAGTTCTAAGACGCCGTCAGACATTAAAGAATCACTAATAACATCTTTTGTTTGTTTAGTTCACAAATGGTTCTACCTGCTCTGCAACACGGATTAATTCGACTTTGTGTTGATTTTTTCATAATATATTTTTTATTAGTTTTTTGATGATCTCGTATATCCGTAATTGGAAGGTGATGCAGTGCAACTGGGATGTGTTTTATTAATGGGTTTGTGCCGGAAACTTGCGCTAAAATTCGCGCTAACTGACCTTACACAACTTATATCTTGATACAGAAATATTATACTTAAAAATAGATATTGTAACCTCGTTGTGTTAAAAATCAATGATCTGTATAGGACAATATATTTTGTCTTTAAATAAATACATGCAAATTCTATACGTCGCGAATTTTGTAAATAAAATAATATTCTATTGAATAAAAAAATTGTAGAGATTTTATATTTGTATATAACTGTCACAATCAGCTTATAGGTTCCTAAATTCTGATAGCTATTTAAAAATGGATAACATATGTATATATATATATATATATATATATATATATATATATATGTATATATATATATATATATATGTGTGTATATATATACTAGATAACCCGACAGACATCCTGTACCCACTTATACCTTTTAATATCCTTTTTAATCTCCTGCGTTTGTGATTCATGTATGGTCTTAGCATATGCAGTATAAGTAATTCAGAAAAAAATAATATAGTATCTACGGTAAAAGAACAATATCAAACTTGATTTTACCACACAACATAATTGCTTCAATAATTTATTCTATAATTATCATAATTTTGTACGATATATTAGTTGCTTTTTGGCAATTATAATTTCTAAAGTACATTTTTCTTACTAATAATTTAATAAACATTATTGTTTATGTTCAAATCTTAGATGAATTAATTTGTAAAATCTAGTTCATATGAGATTAACTTACTTAATATTCCATATCCAATGCCAAACAAATGAATTTTCACAATGAAACAAAGTTCTAAATTATTTTTTTAATAAGTAAAAATATTTTTGTGTATTGTTAAGTAATTTAGTAAAGTAAAGTAAAATGCAACGTGCATAATTTTGGACTTATTGCAATTATTTATTAAACTGAATTATATAATTTCATCTGCCAATCATATAATGTTGACTGTATCTTATATTATGGCACATCTCAGCTGCTTTTTGGCAATAATAATGTAGAAATTACATGTTTTTTGTATATATATTTAGGCTCATAATTTCAGCAAAATTCAAATTTCAAGTGAATTAACATTTCTAGCAGATGGCGGTTCAAATGTTTTCAATGTCAAACAATGATAAGTGGTTTTTTGTAATTTTTGCCATTTATTTCTACAATATTTCTATAGTTTTATCGTTCATTAAATCTTAAAAATTCCTTTGACAAACTCCAAAAAGATTTATCAAAATCCGAATAACTGTTTAGGAGAAGTATCAAATCATACACTCGTACAGAAGAAATTTATATATAAGATATATTTTTATACATTTTTAAATAGCTATCAGCTGTTATTTTAGGAACTATAAGCTGATTGTGATATTTTTTTGAAATAAGGGGTTTTTCAGAGGGCAACCAGTCTATCTCTATTTGATGTACGTTATATTTGATTTTCTCTAATAGTGATGATTATTTATTTGTTACAGCAATACCGCAAAGGACTTATTTCTACTTGACATATTGCTGTCTATATTTCAAGTGAAAATCGATGTCACTACTATTTACATCAAGCTGTCCGATGTGGGTATCAAACTTGGAACTCATGATTGGATGTCTATAGCTGTAACCAATAAACCACAGGTAAGTCAATATACCTACATAATATGTTATATTGTAATGCATTATTTGTAAAAATAAAATAATGTTTGTTGGATTTATATCCAAATACTGCATTTTATAAAAATTTGTTTATTGGTATACTTCATGTATATGACTTGTACTTATAAGAAAACTCGTGCGTAGCTCGTTTCGAATTTTGATGAAACTTGGCACAATTGTAGAATTTATGCCGAAACTGACCGTGGTAAAATATGAGAGGCCTACGAAAAGCGGTTTAATTATAAAAAATATTTAAAGTTTGCATTTTAGCATCGCGCAGTACACAACGGCATACGACATATACATATAGTATTAGGAGTTTTGATTATTTAATGAAAAAAGTCTGCAGATATAAAGATAGATTTTGAACTCTTAAAATATGTTTGGCTTTTTGATCAATCAAATTTGCAAGACTCTTTGTGCGGAATACTATATATTTTATACTAGTTGTTTAAGTGCATTTATTAGGGGGCATCCAATAATACGTGATTGATTTTCAAGGATTTTGTCTCCCCCTCCCCCTCCTTCCCCTTAGTGATACGTGGTGATATTGAAAATTTCACCTTTTCCTCCTCACCAAACATCAATTTTACTTTTAGTTACGAAAAAAAAATGGATATAAATTGAATTTGTTTGAAAATGTTTGGATTTTTTTTAAAATTCTGGTAAAATAAATACACGTAATACTTACTACATCTCTCCCTCTCCCACGTGATTTTTTGTCAACCTACCCCCCCCCCCCTCTCCCTAAAACCTCACGTTTATAAGAATGACCCCTTAGTTGTTATACCTGAATCTTATCCAAAACTTAAACTGTTATCTTACAGCTAGGTTTCAAAACTATTGGAATAAAGCCCCTACTTACCTGTTATAGATTTTCTATAAATTGATAGGACCTAGATAATTTCAAAATATAATTGTGCAATAAGTTTATAATTCTAACATTGCTTAATAGCATGTAGAAAGTACGAATATAAATCGATAATGTGAAGAACATTGAACTATATTTGAATTTGAACAGGATTGTATTTTTGGAACTTCTACTCGTATCGTTCATTGAAAATTATTTTTAGTATTTGTAATTTTTCTCTCGTTAATCTCTCTCCGCCTGCATCATTATCCTGCCGAAAATTGTTTGCCGTTGCGGTTTCAATGACTCGGTTCATTTCCCCAGTTTTGATACGGTTCCTGTGTTTTTTCGTTTTGTTTTTGGTCGTATTAATCTGTGTTTTAGTTGTCTAGTTATGCGTTGTTTTTTCTATTGTGTTAGACAATATGCCGCGTCACCGTGCCGCGGCCTTCCTCTTGTTATTTAGGTGCAACGAGCCGACACGCTGTTGATTCTTCGACAGAAGGACCTTAACTAGCGCTTCAAATGTTTTTTATACAGAAGTTTTTAGAAATTAGATCTTGTTAGGCTTATGAAGCGTCGTTTATCACTTTTCTGTGATGAGTTTTATAGAATTTTGAGCTTTTCTACGAATATCTAATTAGACCTAGGATTGATTTTAAATTTTTTTATTACTGTATATAAGCTAAATCTGGCTAATTGAAAAATAGGGGAAACATTGGATATCTGATTATAAAAATAACAATATTTAATTGATTATTGACAATGCACAACAATATTGTTTATTTTATACATAATTTTAATATCATGAGCTATTACACAGTTTTTAGTTTCTTAAACTTAACACCAGCGATTTTAGCCTAAATTTTTATTAAAAGCGTGTGCAAAAATGAAATAGTATTATAATTAATTTATAATTACGTAACAAAAAAA
>NW_020538040.1:157601104-157642070 GCF_003426905.1 Ctenocephalides felis
GCTTGTTGATACAGAGACAATAATCAAATGCAATGAATAAATAAGATAAACATTTTAATTTAGCAACGATATTTAAAGTTTGAGCCCTTCGTGGTGAAAACGCCAAGGACGTGGATTGGTGCATGAGAAGATGATATACTTATTGTTAGCGTAGTGGTGGGTTACATTAAATAACCATTATCAATTACTATCATAAAAGTGTTATTTGTCAAATTAACAGCACTTAAGCTACAAATAAAATCAACTCATATAAAAATAATAAAAATAATTTTCTTATTCATGTAAGACAAAAAACTTAATATATTTCATCATTATTAGATTAATTAATATTAGTACGGATATTCAGTGTGATCAAGTCTTAATAAGTCAAAACATTTGCCGGTAAATTACACAACACGAACAGCCTTGGCATCTTGACACCTTAGTACGCATCGAGAAGAAGATAATTCTTACTTTACATCTTAAATATTAGATCATGACAAAGTGTGATATACTGATATTTTGGCCCATAGTAATATAAATAACACTTCAATATTGATATAGGTACTTGTCATTGACTGATTGATAATATTAAAAACACACATTAGAATGAAAATTCAAAAAAAATAATTTGTTGTATGTATATATATATATATATATATATATATATATACACAATATATATAGAAATAAAACAGATTATATCATCTAATTTGTTATAACAAATGTATCAGAATTTTATGAATTTCATTTTCCAATTCAATTTTCAAAGGATTCCATTTGTTTATAAGATATGGTTGCGTTGAACATTTGTCTACGTCGAAATATTGAAATATTTTCCTTAAAAATACGATAGATTAGTCATAAAATCAAATCATACGAAAAAGCTATACAATAGTTAATAAAATATAGCTATCAATCAAAATAGTTTCTAAGAGATATGTAATACAGCACAACATAATAATTGAAAAACTTATGAATATAACAATATATTACAAAACTATTTTTGTTTAGAATCTTTTATTTTCTTGTACTGAATATTCATTTCCATTTATCTTTTGTATTTTGTCTTAGATTAGTTTAGTTAGATTTTCTTCATCTGTTTAATCTAATTTAATCACCCGATAAGGACAAAATATACATGTCACAACCGTACCCATAAAATTTGTCACATTTGTACCCAACGCACACTTTTAAAACAAATCATCGTAATGAATGAGCTAAATTATTAACGTAAAAACTAATAGCTTGTATATAACAACAAATGTTCCACATACAGCAAAATAAGAAACAAAGTGCTCTATCTGTATACAAGTATCAGTTATAAAATGAAACCGAAAAAAAATTACTTTTGACTCTTTAAAAGCAATGCGGTCTACTTATCATGTTATTGTAGGGCGCTGACTCAATGCAACAATGGAAACTTGTTCGAACAAACATACTTTCTCCCTTTGGACGCTATCTCGAAATCATATAGTTTAGTTGTTATGACGACTATCACTTACCGTACCCTGGCACAACCGTACCCAGTCTACCCTATTTATTATTGTATCATTATTTAATTATTTTAATTATTTACTAATTAAATGGTACATATTTGTTATAACTTTCTAAGATGTTGACTGTTAGCATGAAATTACTTACTGTTAGTGTGAAATATTTTCTTTTAATATTCTGTTTCAAAACTACTTTACTATATAATTTCATATAATATGTCTGTACTTTATTCTTTTGTGATTAATAATTGAATGGTAAGTTTTATTTATATTTTGAATTTGTAGCACTGATGCTGAGCGAAAAAAAGGGTTTCCGTAATGTTTAAGGTGAATAAGAAGAAACCGCAATATAAATGTTCTTCCTATTAAGCTAAAACGGAATGCAATAGGAAAACCTTTTCTATAAATTATTTACACCGCATCTTGCAAATAAGAAAAATTATTAATGGACTGTAATTTGATTCACCTAGAAGACACAAGCCAGAACTTAATTAAACGTTTACAACAACATAAAAATAAGTCAAAAAATCCCAGACAATTTAAAACTATGCTTACGGACCATATTAATACTTTAAAATACAATATAGACTTTTCTAACCCGACAGTACTACAATTCGAATAAAATTTATTTAATCAAAAAATTATAGAAGGATTTTTTTAAACTATTTATAACAATAAGACAATAAATAAACATAATGAACTTAACATGCTGTGCGACACAAATCTCTTTTATTTAGATAACATTTCCAAATTTCTCACAAAACATAAAAAGGTCAAGGATTCGCAATTCGTTCCACACATGTGTAGAATCTTGGTAAATTTTAATTACAAGTTTAATGTTTATATTACATAGTGTAGTGCATTACTATTTCCTGATACCATAGAATATTAAAATTATCTAATTTAACACCAAGATTACTAATTGTAAGTACTATTTACTCTTTATCACTCCAATTCAATTGTTTTAGTTTTTAATTTTATTTTTAGTTTCCACTGAATGAAGGCTAGGATTATAGCCAAAACGTATGATGTATGCTCGATACTAGTTTGTTAAAAAAGCATATATGTTGTATATTGATATATATGCTCGATTTAAATGTGTAGTTACTTATGTTAATATAATAGAAATATATAGTATGTATATTATATATGTATATGTATGGTAAGTACATGTACATGTAGCAACAATGCTCCCTTATAAGCGAAGCCACGTGCGCGGCCGTCGAAGCGTGGCTTCAAGCCGAATCACCCTCGTCCGACACCAGATCTCGATCTTGAATTTAACATCTTTGAAACACTTGACTGACCGTCAGCTGTTCGATGTCGCGTTTTCAAATTTCTATGATAATTCCTAATCTAAACACCTAATTTGCGATGGTGTATAACAATACAGTACCTACTACTAGAAAAACAAACCTCGCCGTCACATCACTAGAATTGACGCATCTTTTACATATAATAATCAATTATAATACTTCTGTCTCAATTATAAATCGAAGGGTGGTACTAATATTCACTGTTTTTATCTTACGTACTTTGAGCTTTATGAGATATATAGTTATAATTTCTGTGAAACAAAATTAAATATTTCATTCTATGTAGATTTTAGAAGATATTACTCTGTATCGCGACATTACCAGATGGGTGTGTTACCGTCACTAATTATTATTTGAATATTTTATCTCGTGGTTAACCGTGGGGGATGGTATTGCATTTGAGTTGAAGCAGGTGATGATACGGTCTGAAGGACATCGCTCCTTTTGATCAAAAATTAAGAATACTTATATGCATTAATATTGCTGTCTTATCCTGAACCCCTTATGGCATAAGCTCTCTTTATATATCGCACGCTTAGGTGCTTTACCTAACGGATTTTTTTCTTGAAGGAAAGAAATTCGAAACGGTTGATCTAAAATTTATAACGGAATGGTTTGATGAGGTAACGTATTTTTTCTTGATAGATACGCCCATATCCAAAACATTGAAAAATCAGATATTGTAATATTATTTTTCAGTGAATTTATTGGAAACAATCACAATGAATACAATGTCTCTCATTAAGTGAGATGCTATTAAACCATTTACTGAGCGAAAAAAGGACCACACGGACACGAGCACTCAAAGTCGATGTTGTAATTTCGTGTCTCGTTCGAGTTGTGGGGTAATTTACACTCGAGTAAAACAAAGAATTTTTCGTGTATCGCACGGAGCCGTAGCTGGCTTCCAAAATAAAACGAAAAGCTTGAGACCTTATGCCCGCGCCTGATTACGGGGTGCGTTTTACAGAAGACGTCAAGATAATTGTATTGACGGAAACAAATCAACGAAAAAAACGTAAATGAGAACGAGTCAGATCGATTAAAACTGCGCTAACGTACCAAGATACAATTCTTCACATGAATGAAACATATAGATTCTCCAACAAAACATACAGACATATTCCAAACTTTGTGTATATAAACACTATGGGTATAAAAAACTAGTATTGATTGAATGTTTTGCGTAAACACTTAATTACAAAAATATACGCATAGTCAATGGTTCTATAAATATTTTTTGTAGTTTAATATACGCTATCATCTCATTCTTACGACGTTGCTATCGAGAGAAAAACGGCAATGTTTGAAAATCCATAATGGAAGTATTTACTTTCGTTGTTAGTTTTATTAGTTGTGAGCACTGTTGTTTAGTTTACGAGACCTTAATGTAACTTTTAGGTATAGGTTATTTAATTGTTTTATAAGATGTATTATCATTGTTAATTTTAGGTTAGATTCAACATTTTTTATATAAACCTCTATAAAAGCTTAGGCCTGGGTGGGGTAAAAAGGTCAACCCAACCTTTACCCTGGCAAAGATGTAAAAATGAAAAATAGCAAATAAAAAAGTATATTAGGTTAAAAAGGCAATTTTATAAGAGATAAATTAAATAAATAGTTATTCGAACTCTATTGATGAATATTTTTAACAAAATATTAGATCAAGGTTATTTACAGTGTTAACCCTAAAAAAAACCCATGAAATTTATATTTTGCATTGGTTGAAAATGTAAGTACTATTTTGTTAAATCATTTTAAAATGAAATAAGATAATGGACCTGTTTGCTCCCCAATTTACTTCGCCTATGGGATAAAAAAGACCAAGTTACAATTTTTTGAAAAACTGCAAAAATGCACATTACTACAATGATGAATTGGGAGTTGGGAGTTTTACTGAACATAGTCAGATAGTTGTTTGTTTGATATCTGTTAATTGTTGTGATATACGTATTTGGTTTGGTTTTCACAATATAATTGCTCAAAGTCAAGTTTGACCTTTGTGCTTTGCCCTATTCTACGTTATTAATATAATTGTTCAATTTTTTATTTCAATAGCAAATCTTTAAAATTATGTAAATAACCAATAATATTCTGTAAACAATTTGATTATATATAATGAGAATGTCAAGAATGAGCAAACAAAGCAATGTTTCATATTTGCAGGAAACAATTTTTAATTTTTACACTGCTTATGACACATAATAGCTTTTTTCATAAATGTCAATAAAATTGTAATCGAGATTAATAGCTTCAAAATTATTGACTAATCTAACATTATATAAATTGAAATTTCTAAACAATATTTCCAATAGTTAGGAGAGTAAGAAAGTATGGAAAATACGAGCAAAACAAAGGCAAAACTGACTCAGGCATTTTGCAACAGACATTTTAAAATTAAAAGCATATTTATCAACAGAAACTGAAATATCTTTTATATTTTATATATAATAGGTAAATTTCTTTTAAATAGAATGCTTTTTAAAAATCGGCATGTTTGCAAATCTGTGCTTAATCGCAATTTTCTCGCTATTTTTAACGAACAATGAATTCGTTAAAATCTAATCTAAACCTAATTTTCTTTTTAAAATCTTATATAAAAACACAAATATTCACATTATTAATAAAAAAAAATAATATCTAAAACTTCATTGTTATATTAACTCGGTGGATATTATTCTTTATCAAAATCACACAAATACAAATTCGTGGGCGTCTATTTATTCTTTGTGTCATCGATTGAGGCAAAGAAAAGAATAAAAGCAGAAGAGCCCAATGAAACAGTGTATCAAATGATATGGCTATCATCGCACACACTTTTGGAAATTGACCTGTTTTATAATATTTTGAAAAAGCCGCCTTTTGATAACAAAATAAGAATGAAATTACTACCACCTACTACTGCTAGCTTATTGTCAAGACAAATTCAACAATAGGACAAAACTCATCGCGGCGTGTTCGCAAGGACCACCTGGTACGATTAAAGATTCGCCGGGCACAGCAGACGCCGAGCCACGTGCGTCGATGCACTTTGACGCACCGGTCGCAAAATTTTGAAGGCGATTTTGATAGATAGATTTACTCAAAGTGGGCAAAATAACTAGTGGTGTATGGCATCGTACTTTAAAGCAAATTGTTGAAACTTTCCTCACCAAAAATTAAATTTTTTAAAAAAGATAAAAAAAAGAACTTTGAAAAAATTAGATATTTGAGAAGTTTTAAATTTTTGAAAAAAAAAAATGAATTTATGGAAAAAAAACTTTTGGAAAACATACTGAAGTATAAGTACTTTCTTATAATAAATTGAATAGCTGGAATTGAGAGGTACCTAATTGTAAGATTATTATTACACAAAGAGGATTTCAATTTGCGCAATTTTGCACCTGCGCTACTCTAAACAACAATTGCTCATTTCTAAATGGTTCTACCAAGTGATCTCGTAATATATCAATTTAACAAAATGTGATATAAGTGAAATCAATTTTTACAGGCAATTAAAATAAAACTATAGTAAAACCTTCTACTTATGAAATGTTATATATAGAATTCAATATAATTTAACGCACATTGATTTTGTTACTCATAGTATTAATTAATCAATAAAAATAGGTTAAAAGCAATAGGTAATAATACCAAAATGATTTATAACGACATTTATTGCCGTTAATAACAATAATATGTCACAAAACAAAACATTAACATTTAAACAAACCTTAGGAATAAATATAACAATATATAAGAACACATAGTTTTTTAAACAAAGTTACCAAAAATTCTTTGTGATTTTTTTTTCTCATAACCAATTTTCCTTTATTTTGATTTTTCATATTTTGTCATAGTTAGGTTAGATTTTTTAAATGTTTAATCTTCACCCGAAAATGACAAAAAATTATGTCACAACCGTACCCCAAAATTTGTCTCAACCGTACCCAAAGCGCACTTTTGAAAACATATCATCATTATGACTGAGCTATATTCTTAAGCAAAAACTAATTGCTAGTAATTAACCATCAATGTTCAACTCACAGAAAATAACAAATACAGTGTTACATCACAACAATCACAATCACAATCACAGCCATACAGTGATCTATCTGTATACAATTAACAGTTATAATTAAAAGAATTCGAACATAAAAACTAAACTTCGACTATTTAAAAGCAATGTGGTTTACAGATCATGTTAATGGTCTTGTTCAAACAATAATACTTCATCTTTCTCCCTTTGGACCCTATCTCAAAACCAGTATAGTTTAGCTGTTATGACGATTGTCACTACCCTGGGCCCTGGCACAACCGCATCCAGTCTCCCCTATACTCGTCATGAAGAAATTATGAAAGTTTGTGCGTAACAAATCAAATCAACCATCATGCGTACAAATCAGTAAATATTGGGTATTTCAATTGCAATTTAAAAAAAAATTAAACATATTTTCAAAAATATTTTTTTTTTAATTTAAAAATTTGCTTTATTCGACTTGACTTGCTTTAGTTGATTTTTACATAAAGATTCAAATCGTATACACCTATTCTAGGAATATCATTATACTATCATAATATTATATTGTTTACATATAAATGTACATTTGTTTTTAATTAATTAATATAAGTATGAAAAGAACTATTAAAACATATTGCCATTTCCTTACATTTCACAGTGTTTGAAGTATTTTGAAAAAATAACCAAATAATAAATATAGCAGTTTGAGATAGATCTCAGTTGTGCCAGTATGCGCTGGTTGAAGAATTTCACCACTTTGTACTAAAATTCGCTAATGTGCAATAATAACGCTTTTCAGATATTAACTCAAAATTATAAAACAAGAACTCGTTTCGCGAAGTCCCATTGTGTATAATACACTGTTTAGCCAAATATCACTTCACGTCGAAAATTTGAATTCTTATTATACTGTCTATGTATAACATTCAATTGAATTGATTTTGATTTAGTTTACTTTGCTTTTGGTTTAACATATATGCAATGAACTAAGAATTTTATAAAATAAACCCACGTTTTTTCGCCCAATATCTTACCAGCACTACTTACTATGTCATTGACGTATACACTTGTTATGGTTCGATTCTGACGACACAAAACAGTGCGCACTTTCAAACGAAAGTTAAGTGGTTGATCTATATTAATATAAACTCATTCAAATCGTGTCAAAATATTCACTTCGATGGTCCGAATCTAAAACAATTTCAAAATAGGTGTTTTTAATATATCGCTAGTAGGATTTATCGGTGCATTAATTCAATAACAGGCGTGCAGCCATTAGTAAACGTTCACTCTACGTTCTCTAGGTCAGCTATGAAATTCTGTAATATCTGGAATCAGAACATTCGAATTCGTTACAGAGTCATAAAAACCTCCCGTGCGCGTCGAACCTACCTGATATCGCACAACAGAGACGAATTTCTAACTTGAAACATTAGAAAACTAGAATTTCATTTCATTTATACTAACATTTAAAATTAACTAGTGGGGTGCAAGGCATCGTGCCTTAAGGCAAATTGTTGGAACTTCCCGTACCGTCATTAAAAATGTTGTTTTGGAACCCAAAAAAATTTACACAAAATGTGTACACATTATTAAAATCTCTATAAAGTATCTGATAATTTAATGTGCATATGTCCATTAAACATTTTTCACCTTTTGACCGGAACAAAATGACATTTTATTAACTTATTTTATTGAGAGTCTTCACAAAAATTTAATCAATTCTTCATCTTCTCAATACAAATATAATCTCTTTGAATTATTAAAATCGCTCCGTTCTCTTAAAAACTGATTTACCGTTTTTGGCACTTTTTGACCCGTATCGGCTAGATCTGCCTTCGCCAAAAATTAATCAACACGTCTCCTTATCAATACGAATCGAATGTTTTTTTAATTATTCAAATCGGTTGATCGGTGTTCCCAAAATCATCGACGAAAATTTGTATCCGCACACACACATACACACACACATACACATACACATACACATACACATACATACATTTTATCTAGTATTTTATCTAAGGTATGCCAAAATGTTCAAAAACCTTTAAAACATAAAGATATATAAAAAAAATATTTTCTATTTTTGCGATTATTGCGATTACTATAACTTACCCTACGGGAAGTTAATAAACGTTAACAAAAATCCGAAACTGACTTGCCATTTTTTGCACTTTTGCAAATCCCCGCATCTTCGAAACTTTTGTTTCGTGTTTTTGTCAAGAAGCATGTCTCCCCGTGAATAGGAATCGAATGTTTTTTGCATCATACAAATCAGTTGATTCGTGCTCTCGAAATCGTCGACGAAAAATTGTATCCGCACAAACACACATAGATCTATTTTGCTAAGGTGTGCCAAAATGTTCGGAAGACGTTGAAACGTAAAGATGTGCACAAATTTTTATTTTCGATTTTTGCAATTACTATAACTACGGAAAATTAAAAAAAAATCGAATTATGCATCAATTAGTATTTGCGGTTCATGTAGATTTCTTAAAATAGGTAGCATTTAACATATTTTTTTTCTTTGACTATCATATTTTAAAGTACATGTAGTATATGAGTAGGTAATATCAGTAAATAGTAAGTAAAAGAGTAATTAAAAACAAGAAGAAATAAAAAATGGTATTCCATTAAAATTGAATACACATTTGACTCTTTTATTTATAAAAGCACGTTGGCAATAACCAAGAATCGATTATCTAAATTCAGCCCTGAGTTTTGAGGAGAGAGTGTGAAATGTTTTCCTCGTGTGATATACACATTCCTACATGATTTATACGGAAATTATTTCTTCAACTTTCCGCATCTAACGGTAAAATAAATTGATTCCTTCAAAATAGATTTTCCAAAAATTAAATTAAGCATGCGATAAATACATTTTATAGTTAAATTATAGATAGAAATCGGTAATATAAATTTATAGTATATTTAAGTGCAAGTTAATTTCTAGTAAATTAATATTTATTTCAGCTTTAAAATAATATCAGTTATCAGTATTGAAAAGTATCTATATAAAATTTCAAAACAATTAATTTAATTAAAAATCATACGTTTTTAAAATTAAAATTAAATCGGTCTTGTAGTGACTTGTTCATAAAGGGCAATAAAGTGCAAGTTTAGAAATATTTATATATTTTCGCATTAACAGAAATAATTATTCTTTTATGCCATTTATGTTGATTTGTTAAAATGAGCAGCCTTGTAACATAACACAATCAAAATATCATTTAATATGTACGAAAGTTCATTAGGGCGTGGTACATTTGCAATGGGCGTAAGCGATCATAGATTTATTCCCGATTTTAAAAATTTGCGTGAAGATTCAATAAAACTATGGGCGGCAGAAAAATTAAATATGATTTGAGTTTTGCCAAGGCGGCTTGGATCTTGTGCATTTCAAATGATATTAATGTTTGGGTAGTAACGATTAAAAAGATTTTTCAAACGTTTATTTGAAGTGTGAAACGCCTACAAGTTGCTACTAATTGTTTTCGCGTACCTCACAAGTGGTATTAATAGTTCTCATGGGAAACTTGAAAAATTATTAGTAATTAGTATTACTAAACATAATTTTTAATAAATGGTGAATAAAATATTTAATTAAGTTCATGATTATAACATATTTTTTTTATTTTACGAAGCAATTGATAATTTTATAACAATGTATTTTCGGTATCATTGAATTTGTGGTTTTACTAGTCTCTATACAATGTATCGGCAATCAAAATCTTGAACAAAGAACAATTCCGGCGGGCAGAATATCTTTAAAAATTATCATAATTTGGGTGCGCTTTTTCGGTTCACACGCGAGATTTCAGAAAGAAAGCGATAAAAAACGCATATAAAAATGAAAAGAATGTTATGGTTATTGAAAATTTCTATAATATCGATATTTATCTTACTATAATCTGTAGATTATTACTTGATAACTTTTTTTATCTATTCCCATGATTCTGCATATATATGTATATATATATACATATATATATATATATATATATATATATATATTTGTATGATTCTGAATTTGATGTTGACATATGTATTAACAAAGTCTAATAATCGGGCATAACATCAATAAAAAACATGAATTTCTTTCAAAAATTTATTTTAAATCCATACGTTTCGGCTATAATCCTAGCCTTCATTCAGTGGAAAAATTAGTTGATCTTAGTGTTAAATTGGAAAATTTTAATAATCCATGGTATTAGGATATGGTAATGCACTACACTATGTATTATAAACATTAACTTGAAATTACACAATATTTTCACAAAATACTGATTTGAAAAAATCACAAATGAATAGTGTGTTATTCGTAGACTGGTTGAAGATGATCTTCAACCAGTCTACGAATAACACACTATTACAAGTATCTAATTATCAATTACAAGTAGACAAACATACTCATATTTCGGAGAAGATTGGTGTTCCAAACCTCACATTCTGTAAAAATTATTAATGTTTCCTCACATCAGAATAATGTGATTAATGTTCTATCTTATCTTGCATAAATCCACAATAAATAAAAGTGCAATAAAAACAGGTGCATTGAACTACACCCGATTTATGATCGAATGGATATGACAGTGCAGATGTGAATGTGATCCTCCGCACAGGACATAAATTACTTCCGATCGGCACAGGAAGAAATCGAATAATAATAGAAATCCACAAATTCTCAAATATATATATAAAATAAAATATAATATAAAATGCTATTAAAAACTTACTGCAAAGCTTACAAAACGTCATTATCAATATAGCATGAAAATATATTATGACAAGTCATAAATTAATTGACAACAAAACTATATTTTCATTAACATCAGAATTTTACTTAAATTAAAATGCAAAAAATATGTAAAAGTCTTTCTCAAAATTATGAAATTAATTTGTGGCGAATTAATAAAATTCTCTGCTGAAGCATCAAGCTGGCAAAAAGATGAAATAATAAAAGAAGAACAAAATTCAGATGAATATCATAATATTCGTCTGATCCAATTATTCAATTACTATCAATGTTTCTATTTTTCATTATATTTATTAACAAAGATTTTACAAAAATTCCAAAGAAAAATTAAAGTGGGAGAAAAAAAAATTTATGGAATTTTGTTCAATGTAATATAAAAATGTAATGTAATGTAAATAAATAATATAATGTAATAATAAGAAAAACATATGCAAATAACTTTCTGACTAAGTTCAGTAAAACCTAAAAATATAAATTTTATGGGTACATATTTTACAGAGATAACCCTGTATATAACCTTGATTTGGTATTTTGTAAGAAATATTCATCAGCAGAGTTGGAATAACTATTTATTTAATTTATCTCTTGTAAAATTGCTTTTCTAACTGCTTTTACTTTTTCATGTACTATTTTTTATTGTTTAAATCTTTGCCAGGGTAAAGATTCCAGTTAGACCTTTTTAGTCCACCATCGTGTAAGCTTTTATAGAGATTATATAAAAAAAAACTTTTAAATATAACTTAAAATTAATAATTCATCTTATAAAACAATTAAATAACGTATACTTAAAAATATTTTAAAATTTCGTGAACAAAACAACAGTGTTCACAACCAAAAAAACTAACAAAGAAAGATAATACTTTTGTTATGGATTTTTAAACATTGCCGTTTATCTCCCGCTAACTATGTCGTAAAAATCAAGGTGATGGTTGGTTATATTTATTTTTCCCTCTACTAAGTAAAGTTAAGAATTTTTTAACAACAATATTCGAATTGTTGTTAAAAAAATAATAACTTTACTTTGAGGTAATGGTGGTGGACCTTTTTACCCGCAGACCTTTAAGCCCTGCTCTACCCTATCCTTAAAGTTATGTTAATTACAATTGTGCAATAATGCCGAAAGAAAATAAAAGTAAAGAAAAAACTAATTATTGCAAAACTAATTATTGTTAAGCTGAATCATAAAAATATAATAATTAATCAATTTTCCCCGTAAAGTTATGAATGATAATTGTGCAATTAGGCCGAATAAAATAAAAATAAAAAAAGATATGTATTTCTGTGATATTTTGCTCAGCTGAAAAATAAAAATGGTCCAACTAAAAAAAATAAAGTAAAATGTACACAAAATTGATCTACCATTGAAACTATATTTTGTGAAAATTGAATAGTTCCAAATTTATGTAAATTTACATCAAAATAGTTCAAATGTATTTCTATTTCATTTAATGATAATCACAAGGTGCGTTTTTAGCCATTCTACTCAACTATGATATTCTTCTAATCAATTCAGACAGATTAATTTAAATCACAATTTTCGCAAATCAACAATAGATGATTGTATCCTAGTCGTACAGTCAACAACATTCACAGATGTATCAGAATAATTGTTATATGAACTTGCCAAATTATTTTTAAAGAATATTGGCGGCATATAAAATAAAAAGTGACGGATAAAAAATGACCAAAACACCACAATGTGTTTTGCATGCATCGATTCCCATCCTAAAATAATATTTTTATATCTACCTAATATTTCTATTGTCAACGACATCGCCTTCCCTATACAAACAGAATTCTTGATTCGTACCTGCCGAAGTTCAGAAGCTCTGTGCGAGATGATAATCGCGTTAAGCTCTCTTGAGAGGATCCTCGAGACATTGACAATAAGCACAAAGTCATATATTTTACACGCCTCATATTTATTATCTCCTTTCAACGATACCTAATGCGCTACTTGTCATTTGTCACATTGTGGAGTTGTTGAAAATCGATATTAGAACATCGATATTACGAGTAATTCGATTGTAAATTTAAAAATTGTTGCAAAAAAAAGAAAGACATCAAAGAAAGACATATTGTATCGATTTCCCATTTTCTCAAATTTTAATATCTTAAAGCAATAATACTTTTAAGTTATTTCATTGCATATAAGGGACCGTCCAATTATCACGTGATCGATTTCTTAAGATTTTAGCACCCCCACCCTCCATCCTTGGTGATACTTGGTGATATTTATTATTACCTCCAACCCTCACCAAACATAACGTATATATTTAGTACCTAAAAAAAAGTAAAACTTTAAAATTTTCATTAAAAATTTTGGATTACATATTCCAAATTCAGGTAAAAAATAAATACACCCTCCCCCACGTAATTAATGAACGTCCCATGAGTCTACCGATAATTTTTCTTTGACATATATGGTAAATCGAGATACGATATCATATATATTGTGTTAGTGTAGTTTGCATAGTTGATAAATTCCTTAAATAAACTATTATAAAATATATAAATAAATTCTTTCAAAAATCAAATCGAAACATTATTCTGCATAGTTTCAAATTTTCACAAGTCTTACAATAGATTTTTTTAACATTTCTTTTTGACATATTTTTGAATCAAGTTACTTACTGTAATAAATAAACTATTATAAACTATATAAAAATTATCAATATTATGGATAGGAACGCTAAAACAAGCATTAAACTATTTAACTTTATTTATTTTACATATAAATTAACGTTTAATAAATTTACATACTATCTTCTGAATATAGTGTTGTTATAGTTCGCTTCATTAGTAAATCTCTTACAGTAAATAAACTATTACGAAATATATATAAAGAAATGCTTAATATTGTAGATAGCTGAATTGTAGAACCGCTGAATAAAAGCGTTTAACTATTTACTTGTGATCACAAATTATCAAAGAATTAAAAAATATGTAATTCATACATGTTCCGAGAACACTTTAAACTCACTGCGGATATTTCTTCAGTAGAACCTTGTTAAGACGATCTTGCTTAATAGAATTTCTCGCATAATACGAAAACTTTTCTGTACCTTGAAATATATCGTTTCAATGAAACCTAACCCGCATAACTCGATTTTTCAATTGAGACTGAATTATAAATTATACATTATTTATATAATATATGTGTGTATGTAAATGCATGTGTATATATATTATATTTTAAAAAGATTGTTATAATGACTAATATAATTAAAGCTAATTTTATATTATAATTACATATTTTAAACATGATCGCACGAGTATAACACCGATGAAGATATTGCTAAATAATAAAAACGTGTCACTTTATAATATAATATTTTTATAGAGCTGATAATCATATAGAATCAACAATAAAATAAAATTAAAAAAAAATTGAATGTTTTTGTCCACAATATATCGAATATTATGAACACCAACATACAATACAATTCCGGCAACCGGGTACATGGGCTTTCTATGAAGACAGGTGAAAAGCTTATCTCACGATTATTAATATTACCCAATAAAACTGTTCAAAATTATCATATAATTGTCATCGAATGAATTATTAACAAGATGTCTCTTTACTTTTACGTGATATGGGTTACCCACGGATCTCATTTTTTTCTTTCTTTTATTAAATCAGGAATATGAATTAAGGAAATGATTTATAAAAAAATATCAAACATACGTTTAAGTTTTTATCAGGTTTACAATTTTCTCAAAGCATTTTGGGTGCAAAAAATATTTTATAAATGTTATTCATACATTGGATTGATGAGTCTTATATATGAGTAGGGGAGACTGAATATAGCTGTGCCACTTTTTTTCATCAGCAATGATTTTGGTAATTAACCAGTTAGCTTGGAAAAATGTAAATTAAATGGCAATTTGTACATTTATATACGAACGAATACTGAAATACTGTTCTTAAATACGATGGATTAGTCATAAAATCAAATCATACAAGAAAAGGAGGAGTGTCATAACCGTCCACACCCCGAGCCTGATTATAATAAACTGAATAACTATTATAATGAACAGAAATAACTACCAAAGCAAGATTTATGAAGTAGTAGTAAGAATTGATATTTTTTTGTTTATTATGTTCAAAAATACATATTTATAAAATCTATAAATTATTTAGATTATGATTTTTAATTTTGTTGTTCAACCTAATAAATAATTTGCATCGTATTGATTGAATAATGTAGATTCTATAAAATCTTTTCAAAATTAAAAATATAGAGGTGGGTCTTTCTGCCCACTTTACTTCCCTCCTCCTTTGGGGTGGGGTAAAATGGTGGAAGTAACTAATGTTTGAAAAACAGCAAAAATAATATATTCCTACAACTATGAATTAGCTGGAAGTTTTACTGAACTTAGTCAGATAGTTGTTTGTTTGGTATGTGTTATTTGTTGTGATATAATTGGTTTGGTTTTCACAAAATAATAGCTCAAAGTAAAATAGGGCCTCGCCCTATATAAATATATATGTAATATTTTTTTTGGATAATGATAGGTATACAGATATAAACAAAAAGCTTTTTATTTTTGTTTTGAGTTTCAATTTAACTCTTCTTGAGTAGGTAAAACACACAAAAATTGTTTAAAAAATACATTTAATGTTAAAACGTGAATAGCAGTGAATGAGTGAGAAAGAATTAAAAATATTTAGTTTTGAAAAAATTATATTGACGTCCATTCTACCCAAAAGCTCATGAACGAATCAATCGTCAATATATGTACAAATTCACAAATACTGATCCTATTTGATTATTTTATGGATTCATTTTCGTGATCAAATTTCGTACTCGGGCTGCGATGAATCATATTTATCTGATCTGAAACATCAGATCAACAACAGTTTTAAAAGATATCGCATCAGAATCATGATATCGTTTTGCATGATGCCGGTTGACGGGTTCTAGTGTCAGAACTGAGTAAAACAATACTATTAATACGTCTAAGCGAAGACCACCCTGGTAGAACAACATGATTTCGGTAGGCAATTCGAGATCCAATAAAAAACATTTATACACATCGGTGCTCTATGCTTTGTAAAAGGTTTGATTTTATATTTTCTGTGATAACTATCTGTTTTTATTGAGCAAATATCGGTTCAATAAAAATATAGTGAAAAATGTGCTGGAGACACTGCAATAGCAACACCTTATTCTTGAATGCATAACATACTATAATGATTGAATTTAATTAATGAGATCTACAGAAACAAAAATATTAAGAAACTATTTAATTTAGTAACATTATTAACTAAACAGATATATATAATTCTTATATAATTTAAAGTAGAAATGATTCATATTAGACTGAAAGTGGCTAGTTGTAATTTAGAAGCCAATAAATATAAATTAAATAAAAAACACTGCAATAACATGTCCGTTGTGCAATAAATTATAGTAGCAAATGGCAATTATTAACTATAAAATAGTAACTCAAATTAATAAAATTATAACTAACAAAATTACGGTCACGCCTTTAAATTTAAATGATACAATGATATCTCTTCAAAGATTTTTTTTTGGTACACATGTAGGGTAGGGTGGGATACAAAGATCAATTTCACTTTAAGTAATTATACGGTCTACTCCAAACCAAACGACACACAACACACAATTCGTATCAAACAAGCAACTATCGAACTATGTTCTCAGTTAATTCCGAATTATAGAAATGTGCTTTTACTGTTTTTCTAAAATTTATGCTGAGTTAAAAAAGGCAGCCAGGGGGCATATAGATTCAATATCTAATTTGAATTTCAAATTTAAAAGGATTTTACAAAATGATGTTATTCAACAGTGCAAAATATAAATTTCATGGACACATTTTTACAGAGATAACACAGTACATACTTGATCTAGTAATTTGCCAGAAATATTTAACAGCAGAATTGGAATAACTATTCTCTTAATTTAGCTCTTTTAAAACTGTCTATTTAACTTAATTTACTTTTATATTTACAATTTTCTTTTGCCATGGTAAAGGTGCAGTTGGCCCTTTTTGCCCAAACCACATGTAAGCTTTTATGGAGGTTATATAAAAAAATATCTGTTGCATCTAGCTTAAAATAACAATACATCTTATAAAACAATCAAATGGCATATTCTTAAAAATTATAGGTCTCTTAAGCTGAACAACATTGCTACAATCAAAAAAACAGCAACAAAAGAAAAGTCTTTTTCACTGATTTTCAAACATGGCCGTTTATCTCTAACTAAATCATATCCAAAGTTCCAATCGACTTTAAAGCGCAAAAATAAAGTTTGTGCAAATCAATTACATGCATTAATTAAAAATAAAATTACTACCACATAATCATATCATAAATAGAATTTCATACGTACGAGTTGGTCTGAAAGTTTTCGACCTTGTTTCAATACTTTGTGTTGGAAATTATTGGAAACTTATATCTGTGTGTGTGTTTTATGTATAACGCACATGGAATTATATCTAATAATAAATCCTAATATTATTTGTTCTAAAATTAATTTTTAAATGAATCCTAACAATGATTTCGAACGTTTAAGTCAAAGGCTGCCGTCTTGACGCTAACGACTAATCAACAAACCATAAATTTTATGTTAACTTTTATATTGACAGATATGAAACAAAGTAGCCGCTCGCCGTCTAATATAATATATACTATTTTTAAATATTTATGATATTTATTAAGCAGTTTATGATTTGTTTCTCAAATTAATTTAAATATTTATCTTTTTTGAAATTTACTGCATGGTCCACCAGACCACCCAACGTCAACGCATTAAAGCCCAAATTATTGAGAAATTATATCATAATTATCCAAACAATATGATTGATTTATTCAATTCAAAAATTATAATTTTGCAAAATATTCCTTTTTTAACTTAAAATTACATAAACTTTACAGTTAAAAAATATGCTTAATAGCTTCATATTTTTGCATATTGCTTTTTATACTTATATCTAAGCCGTTAACCATTATAGTAATTTATGAAAAAAAACATTGTGTTCTTCTCATAACTATGTATCTTTGTATCTTTGTATACGTAAACACAAACAAAAATCTATTAACCATCCAATTATCAAAAAATGTCAGTTTTTAAAAAACGCTAAACGTTTACTGACAGTAACCAATTGTATGATTTAGTCAGTCCAACAAAAAAGACACATCAGCAAAACCACAGATAATAGGCCGAGATTTAACTTGTAGCTCTGTTATTATGCATATAACAAGCGTTTAAATGTAAAATTCGTATTATTGAATGTGTTTAAATATCACAAAGAAAACAAAATATGATCACCTGACAATAGGAATGGATTTTCGTGCAGGATCTAACGCGTGCCAAGCGTATTTTATGGCTCACAAACGCGAACATATAATTCTCACTTTATGAGCGAAAAACGAAGACAACAACAAGACTTCTTGCTACGTTAAATAACGTTTTTATAAAAATTATTTTCAGGCTGAACCAAGACCTAAAGCATTTTTAAATGTAAGGCCCAAAGGCAATATAATGAAAAGTTGCATTGATTAAATAAAATATTAGTTTGCTTTTGAATCTTAAATATATGATTGAGAATTAACTTATTTTTATTTATCTTAACTCACACATTTACCATGAATATGATAACTAGGTATAATTCTTGCAATAAAATTTTGAAATCTGAATTAACTGCATCCTCTCAATTTGAGATATTTACCTTTGTAAGTTTAATAATAACGAAACCCTAACCATACACAAAAAAATTAATTTATTCATGTCAAGAATTATTAATTATTATTCAAATTTCTACGTAGTTCTGATTCGAGTTGAAACGAAAAAAAAACTGAAAACAAAATTCTTCAAAAATTCATGCATATAGATAATGCGTTAGGGTAGAGCGGATCTTAAAGGTCTGCGGATAAAAAGGTCCATTATCATTATCTCAAAAATAAGTAAAGATAGGAATTAATAAGTAGAAAAAAATATGTGTAACCAACCATCGCCTTAAATTATTGCCATGCTTGAAAATCTATAACAAAAGTTTTCTCTTTCGTTGGTAGTTTTTTCATTGTGAGCACTGTTGTTCAGTTTACGTTTAATATTTGAATATACAGTATTTAATTGTTTATAAGATGTATTGTTATTTTTAAGTTAAATTCAACCGTTTTTTTATATAATCTCTATTAAATCTTACATATGGATGGGGTAAAAATGACCAACTGAAGCTTTACAGTGGCAAAGATGTGAATAATAAAAAAGAAGCAGATAAAAAAATAAGTTAAAAAAGCAGGTTTGAAAGAGAAATTAAATTATTAAAAATTCCAATTTTCTGATAAATATTTAGTATTTGACAAAATACTAGATCTAGGTTATACACAGTGTTAACTTTGAAAAAAACGTGCTAGCAAAATTCATATTTTGCATAGATTGAAGTTTGAAACTATTATTTCGTAAAATCTCTTTAAAATTAAAAATAAGATATTGGATCTGTTTGCCCTCCTCCTGCTTGTCCTATTTTACCGCGCCTATAATATAAAAAGAGCATTTTCTTGTTATAATTTATTTTTGTTAATCAAGAATAAAAAAAGAGCATGTAACAAATTTTTAAAAAATAGTAAAAAAAGCATTTCAAATATTCAAGGAATAACTGGGACTGAACATAGTACAATAGTTTGTTTGATATGTGTTATATGTTGTGATGTAGTCCATTTGATTAGACAGTATAATTACTTCAAGTCAAATGGACCTTTGTGACTCGCCCTACCCTATGTCAAATATCTTAAATCAATTATAATGCTTAATATTACCTATGATAATTAATCCATAGAAAGACAAAATAAATAAACTGTGAAACTAAGTAATTTAAAGTTTTATACTAGTTTAAATTTTTATTAATTAATTAAAAAAGAATTATTCACTATGTTAACTAGGAATATGTACAATGCTATTTCTCACTTTATGAACAGAACTTATATCATTTAATATGATATGAATATCATGTATAAAACATGAACTAAAAATGTTCTATCTTAACGTATACTACTCGTATACTTTTATACTTCTTTTCCCAATCTTTACTCACTACATCAATTTCAAGCTTTCTGGCAGAATATATATAAAAAAATTAATAAATTTCGCTATCGACTTTACTATTAGTGAATTTCCAACCCTTATATTCAATAACAACATATGCAAGAATACTCTTCAAAACCATCCCCCGATTAGCACAGGGCACGCGCCTGATATTTACCTGACGAAATACGAGTGTATTTCATTTTATCAAATTTTGCGATCTATCGGAAAAAGCATTCATGCTTCATTCGTATTTGAGAGGACGTCTTTGACCGCAAAGCAAAAGTATTGCCGACATAAAATCTAATTACACAGAGTAACGCCGATGATCTAGATGAATTCTTTTGTTTTACGAAATGCCGCCCAGGTGAAGGAGAAAGTTTACCTTGTGTTCTGCACAAAACGGTAAAAGGTAAAAGAATCGAGATATTGAAGAAAATTAAATGGTTTTTTAATTTTAATTTTTTCCTTGAAATTCTCTAAACAATTGCTATTGTTTTGGTATTTAATAACGGACAGTTGTCATATGTGAATAAAACAAAGACAAAATTATTAAAATATTTTGTCTTTTTTGTTGGTTTGAACTAGTGGCATTAAACTCATATAATGTTGTTCGTCATCCAAGCAACTACCAAAATAACTATTCTGTCTAAAAGACAAAAAATAACAGTGAGATATAGCCTCTTTGCTGCAAATCAATTTAACACAATTTAACAGATAAACCAATTTATTCGGTTTAGTTGATGCAAAAAATAACTGAGGTGCATGGCATCGTGCCTTAAGACAAATTGCTGGAACTTCCCGAACCGTAAAATTAAAATCTGAATTATTTCAGAAAAAAAATTGAAAAAAAAATTGAAAAACAATTTTTTTCCATAGGTAATTATTTTGTTGAAACAATCAGAAATTCTTTGAATTATTCAAATCGGACGCTTAGTTCTCTCAAAAACTGCCATTTTTTGTATATTTAGCTCTGTCTCTTCAAAATGGCTGAACCTGCCATTGCCAAAAACTAATCACCTCTTCTCCCAATCATTACAAATTGAATGTTTTTTAGATCAATCCAATCGGATACTCCGTTCTCTCAGAAACTCGATTTGTATTTTCTGCACTCTTTGCTCCGTATCTCCGTAATGGCTGGATCTGCCTTTGTCAAAAACTAATCAGCACATCTTCCTATCAATAGGAATCGAATGTTTTTTGAACCATTCAAATCGGTTGATCCGCGCCCGAAAACGTGGACAAAAAAATGCGGACATACAAAACATACAAATCACACACACAAACACATCCATTTTTTCTGAGGTATGCCAAAATGTTCAGAAACCTTCAAAATTTTCATTTTTGATTGTCGGCCCATTACTATAACTACCCTACGAAAATTTAAATATACTTAAATAAAGCACTCACAATTTTCCATTTTTCAACAATAAGCATTGTAGTACAATATGTAAAATATATCATTTCAAATTTCAAAAAAAAAAAACAAAAAAAATTAACTGTCGCATTTTCAATCTTTATAATTTTAGTTTTAGATTTAATATCAATATAATATACCTACATGAGTTGAGTGTAAACCTTAATGCAATAAATATAGGTTTTCTGGTGTAAATTATTGTGTAGCTAGAGCAAAGATGTAGTATTTATATCAAACAAACCGTATAATCACCAAAGTAATAGCGACTTACAATTAATTCGGATTTGAAAATTACAGAGCAGATAAAAATTGCACATCGTTATTTATTTCGCAAAAAATGATATGGTACCATTTCCGCTTCCGTGAGGACGGATATGAAATAAAAGGTCGATGTGGGCGCACGTGTGGTCCAGCGGTCTCTATGAAAGATAAAAGACCCAAATACGTGTTTTGGTCACTCGTCCGATGCCCTTCAGCCCTTAATGAGACTGCTTAAGAGTCGCGTGGTCAAGTCGGACGCCGCAGGGATAGTTCCCAAAGTTTAAAACCAGAGAAGGACGAGAAAATGAGGAACTCTATACCCGGAATTGTAACAACTTTATTTATTGTTATATTTACTATAACATTTTTTTAGTTTTTTTATACCTTGGTTGACTATATTATACTTCATTATAAGTAAATACAAAAATATAATAGTAAATTGCACACCTATCCAATTGATATCAATACAAGCATTCAAATTACATAATAAACTATATTATACTGGAATTAACAAAAATATGATATTTAAAAAAAATTTATAAAAAAACCATAAATATATATATACTAACAATAAGATATGGTAGAATTAAGGACAGTAAGGGAAGGATGGGTAAATTAAATACGAAGTAATAAATCATTTAACACAATATTTATGTAAATTAAAAAGATAAATTATTGGTTAATTATGAAGTTTGAGAACTGTAATTACCAGAACTAGTTCAAAATTAATATATCTCGTCAAAAGAACAAATTAAAAATGCTGATTTGTGCACTATATATAGTCTGACTGTACCAGCATATAGTCATGCAAAATTTCGCACTTTTTTAAGTAAAAGTATTTTCTTTTAACGACGTGAAGGTTTCAGGTCAACGAAACATAACATTTTCATAAATTTACATTAATAATTAGAGACGTTTAAACATTGAAAGTTTATGAATTTGATATAAGATAATATTTTATTTGCGTATATGGACAATTTTAATTATATATCAAAACAAATCAAATAGAATTAATGTATAATTCTAATGACATTTGTTTGGAATCTCAAATACAAAATGCTCAAATAGTAAAAGGCTTAGAAAGTGTAAAAATTTTTGAATTTCAAGTTTTAAGTATTATAGCCTAAAAGATGTATACATTTTTGGTACGTTTATATAAGTTTGTACGTTTATATATACATTTTTGCATCATTTACAATGCATATTTATAGTGAAGTAAAATTGCGCGCATATTTCTTTTAACCAGTGTGAAAGTTTCAAGTCAATGAACATTTCTATAAATTTACATTGACAATTAGAAACAAGCTCATCAGTCACCCAAATTCACTAGCAAACTCCTTAATAACAGAGAACTATCGACGTAGGTTGAAAAGAAAAGCGCCGCTGGATTTAAGTCATCCATTTTCCTGATAAAGATTGTAATAACTTAGTCATTATTATAACGAATATTATAACGAATGGGAAAACAACTATTGAGTTGTTTTTCCAACTTGTCAATTTAGTATACAATGTCTCTTTACGGCTGCCAATTGTAAATTCCCCAAATTTATTAAATGTCCTTAACTGAACAGGTGTATATAAAATAGAGAATAAATTAGAGACGTTTAAACAATAGAAAACTATTACTGTAATATGCGATTTTTATAACGATGTTTGTTTCACCATTTTGAGAATCGCTTGTATACACCTAGTTAGTATCGTGGTCAAGTTGGCGCGTGCTTCTGTCGCCTCAGGCTAACTCTGCTCCATTCGAGCATTGCGGTGGGAGCTAGTTATGCACACAGACATGCCATACATTAATATGCATTTTGCTATCCAATATGAAATATATATATGTACTTACTAACAGTCTGAGCATAATATATTTTAAGTAAAAATCATATTGAACATTCTAGTTAACTAGAGGTGCTTGACATCGTGCCTTATTGTTAGAGTAAATTGTTAGATTTTCCCGTACTGTAATGTAAATTTTTTTAAATTTTGAATTTTGTTTTCTAATTTTGAATTTTGAAGAATTTGATAAAATCGTCTTTTAAAAAGATTGAGAAAGATCGACTTTCTTAGAAAATTTGAAAAAATTGTCATTTTTAAATTTTTTAAGAATATTTTTTTTTTTTTTTTTTGAAAATCTTGAAATTTTTCAAAATGTTGCCACCACTATATCCTGCCTTCCATCAAAACTAATCGCATGCTTCAACAAAATTGCAAATGACAGCGCGATAGCGACGCGACGTAGTATAACGGTTGAAAGTTATAAATTTTGGTATGGAATCCACAAAAAGGGAAACAAAATATATAGAATATAATTAAAATCTCTACAAAATACCAAATATTTTGATGCGCATATATTTTACAATCATTTTTAACCAAATGGCATTTTTTACATTTATGGGAACTCTGAAACCGCTGGACCTGCCTCAACAAAAAATTAATCATTTCTTCCTTTCGTCAACACAAGTAAAATGTTTTTTTCAATATATCGAATGATTCAAATCGGTTGCTCCGTTCCCTTAAAAACTGAATTACCATTTTTTGCGATTTTTGCCCCATATTCTCGAAACGGCTGGAACTGCCTTGACCAAAAACTATTCAGCACATCTCCCCATCCATAGGAATCGAATGAATCGAATGAATCGAATTAAATAATTGAAATCGACAAATATTTGTACCCGCACATACATACATACAAACATACTACACACACATTTATCTATTTTTTCCAAAGTATGCCAAAATGTTCAGAAACCTTTGAAACGTTAAGATATACAAACAATTTCATGTTTCATTTTTTACGATTACTTTAACTTACCCTACGGGGAGTTAATAAAAATTACGCGCGAACAGAACTAATAAAATATAAAGTATTTTTTATGTTATGAAACGTAATCTTGAAAAAATTAATTATTGAATTAAAATCGAATATAAATCTTATAAAGTTCAAGTTCAAGTGTTTTTAACAACTTCGTGTTACTTTCAAGTTTTGATCTGTTAATTAGTATTCTAAAGTAGTAGATGTGAAATTTTATAACAATACAAAGGCTACTAAGCATGTGCTAATAAAATCACGCCATAATCGTGAGTCAAGTCCAATAAAAATACGATATTCAATAAATCTCTTAAACGCCATAATTTAAGAAAAAACGGCTTTATATAAAAGATATTTAAAGTAAAGACGCGAAAAAGGCAAAAAATCAGCATCTAAAACGGAACATGAAGAAGCGTCGTGCTAACGAATCGTTGAAAACACAGACACATGCAATATATTTTGTACCCACTTAAGAACGATTCGCGATATTTTTATAAATTGGTGGCAGCGATTGCGTTTATTATACAACATCGCATCAATGTTAGTTGTATTCATTGTTGTCCATCCTTCCGTCTCTTCTCGGTGTTTAGCGCGGTGTCGATGTTTTTTGGCAAGTATTTTTTTCTAAAACGCGCGGCAATTTTTCCGGTAGTTATAGGAGATCCTCCGGCCGTGTGTCGGCCGCGGGCTACGGCTCGCGTGGCGAGAAACGATGCAGTTGCGGCGAACGGAGCTTTATTTTCGAAGTTACAATGTTGTACGATTAATAATATTATTTTATATCAATTGAAAATATATTTATAGTTTTCTAAACATTGACTTAACCTTAGAATGGTACTGTGCTTAAGTATTTTTTTATCCGTTTTTTGTCATTGTATACTTTGTGATATCATCAAAGGTTATTTCAGATATAAAACTCTGGTTTAGTAATAAACAGCTTCAAAATTTCTATAACAAAAGTATCTAATACGAGTACAAAAGACTGGATGTAGGGGGAAGTACCCGAGTGCCGGACATCTAAGGTTATTTATAAATAAATCAAAAAATATTTTACGAAATGTTTATTAAATTATGACTTATGCTAGATAACTAAGTTAGAAATCAAACTAAATTAACAAAAACGCAATCTTTTTCACTCAAACAGAGCAAAATTAAATAATTAGAATAAATTACGTTAATTCTCACAAGAAATATCAATATGTTTACTGTCCGGTGCTAAAGAACGACTTAGTGTCCGGTGCTAAGGGACAAACATTTGGTGGTACAAACATCGTTCATTTGGTGGTACCTACTAAAATTGTTTAAAATATCTAATAATATTTTACCATTTTACGGATAACAATCAAGTACTACTTTTATCTTTGAATGCCACTCAAATATTAATGCATAAATACACTAGAATTACTTTCATTGATATTTAGGTGACGCCGTGATTTTGCAAACAGCAAACCATTGCTCCCGCCGTGGCCGTGTGCGTCAGAGACGAGGATTGGCGCGTGATCCTGTACCTGTGGGCCCCCCGCGCCTCTTTCACTTGTATTTTAAAATGAAATGATTTATACTAGCTTAAATAATACGTGTTAAATAGAGTGTCGGGCGTTAGGTGCCGTCCGGCGTTACGGGACTTCCGCCTACGCCTCGGAAGCGTGCAGATACCGTTCTAGGGTTAAATACAATTTTCAAATCGATGAAAAATAAATGAAGTAAAACTGTGTTGTATTTATAAACATTTGCTTACATTATTTTGTCTGAATTGATAAACCTATAAACGGAGCTCTCAAAATTATTACCCAATACATAAGGTAAAGCATGATTTATAAGGTCTGCGGGTATCTCAAAAACAAGCAAAGTACAAATGTTTATAGTGACACTATTTTAAAGTAGAGGGCAAAAGATGTGTAGCACCTTAGTTCCAAAGACATCGCTATAAGGAGATAACCGGAAATGTATCAATGTAGCAAAAGTATTTTTTCGTTAAATATGAGCTCTTGTATTTAGTTTATCATACCTGAATATAATTTTTACGTATACGTTATTTTATGGTTTTGTGAAATGTATTGTACCTTAGTTCTAAAGACATCGCTATAAGGAGATAAACGGAAATGTATCAATGTAGCAAAAGTATTTTTTCGTTAAATATGAGCTCTTGTATTTAGTTTATCATACCTGAATATAATTTTTACGTATACGTTATTTTATGGTTTTGTGAAATGTATTGTTATGTTTAAGTTAGATTCAACAGTGTTTTTTCTAACCTCTATAAAAGCTTACATGTTGGGTGGAGTGGGGTAAAAAGGAATAAGAAAGGAAAATATTAAATTAATAGTTATTCGGCCTCTGTTGATGAATGTTTCGGTTGAAATACCAGATTAAGGTTATGTACAGTAAAATCGTTGTAAAAAATAGTCCCATAAAATTCATATTTCACACTGGTTAAACAACGTAGCTATTATTTCGTAAAATCCCTTAAAAATTAAGAAGACCTTGGATATGTAAATAAATATGTTAAAAATTACAATATTAGAAATCTAAAAACTACAATAACAAATTGGAACTCTCAACAATTGAACTCAGTGTGATAAATATTGAAACAAAAGTGGACACACGTGACGTCTATAGGCATTACGTTCGTACACACAGGTCGTCAAGTGGATGTCGTCTATAGATGACGATCGTAGCTAAAGGGTTAATGTTGGCGCTGAAGTCAGATTATATTCACAAATAGTTGTTTTTGTATTATTAACTCTCTATCTCTACGCCTTTGGTCGTGAAATCTAACTGAAACTGCCGTCTCGCCAATGGATTCCTACACTACGAAATCGCGGCCCATTGTGCTTGCGAGACTTAAACAAAACTGACATACAAAAGGGTAAAAGCTCCCGAAACTTAGGCAGATAACGCAAAGGTGAATAACATTATTAAAAGATAAAAGACACAACTCATTAAGTTTTTAGCAGAGCAGTTTTTCATTCCTCCACACTACAAAATTAGAGTATTCCTTTGAGAGTGCGTGCTTACGATTGATCATCCTTTAGGAAGCGGTATTATATAAAAATTATCAACCTTTTTTATAATTTTTATTAATCTTTTTAAATAAATTGATCTTATGACATAGCACGCAGTAAGTTTGAAATCTCTTCCTGGTTGTAACAGTTTTATCGCAAAGTCATTATATAAAATGTAATCTGGTATTATTTAAACAACGAACGTTATTCTTAACCATATTTTGATTCCACTTTAATTATAACCAGATTTATGAATATAAAATTCCATAGTATCAAACATTGAGTTTAATAATATTTTCCTAAATAATTACTACAAATGTCTATTTTATGTAAAACGATCGGATCTGAACAAAATTTTGACGAAAAGGTTATTCGAAACACATTTTTTATCTACGGAATGTGACTCAATTCTTTTTTTGTTAGAATATTAAAACAAAGCTGAAAACAATATGAAATATTCCTCGGAATCATTTTTTGGGTTTTCATATTAATCACAATGAGAAAAAATAGTCTGTTTGACAAAAATAATACATCAAACTTTTTTAAAAATAGCGGTCAACCGAATATTTAATATCTACTAATTAATTTGAATCATCAATGATGACAGGATTTATATATAAATGAAAAATAGCTAGAATTGTTATTTTAGATCTGGGCAGAATAACATCAAATAGAGTTTTGTTCATTCACTTTTGCGAGGTACAAAATTTATTTTTTAAAATTAGTGGTTCTGTATATTTTTATGTTGAATAATTTTACAAAATATATATATATAGAATATTACATAAGAATATTTATTATATGTAAGCAAAATGGTTTCAAAAGTACTCAACCATGAAAATATCAGATGACAGAAAGCTTTTTGATATACATTTTCTTCTAAAAATGGATTGAAATTATTTGTAGTTAGCAATACATATTTGTGTGTTCATAAACAATTTTTATGGTGATATTATGCCATACACTTTTGCTCCACAAACAACATCCAAACTTCTTCATTATTAATCAAACACTGCAGATATTTGATATCGACGAAAATAAGTTAATTCTTATAATTTTCTTATGAATAAACTGATTACTTTACATGTTTCTGGCGAATTCTAAATGTGCTCAAAATTCATGGTTTGATTGAGTGTACTTTTGATATCAATACTGCAAAGTTATTACCGGAATGGCAATGAAAAGCAAGTTTAGTTATTGATTTTCGGCGTAAACGATCACTATCACTTACCCGGTTGCTAAGTATTTAGATGTATTATTATATGAGAGGGATGAAATTTAAAAACAATGGAAATATTCAAGTAAAGTTTATAATTGGAACCAAGTCATAATTACGTCCGAAACCTCTCTCTTAATGACGTTGTCTCGACACAAACGAGTTCACACAAAAATCCAATTTCATTTGATTCTGTGCGTCGCAATAATGGACCATGAACAAAATATTTGTTACCTGAAATTTTTCAAAATCACTTAACCGGCTCAAAAGAAAGGGATCGTGAAATGCCGTGAAAGGATGGGTCGAGAATCTCGATTTATATTATTCAAAATTCAACCCGATTTTATTCGGGAACCGAGTCCTTTGCACAAACAAAAGGTATTATTTCTGTTTTGATAAAACATTTCGTAGCGTGGCGATTTCACATATTTTTGGATAGAATTTTAATGTTATTTATAACTTAACTAAGAACGAAAAAGGAATCGGGAACACCCACGAGAAGCGCCTGACAACGTTGAATTAATCGTGCGTGTCCGAAGAAAAGTGATTTACGCAAAACGAAATGATTTTGATATAAATCTGTTTTATAAGGGATTAGTGGACCCGTTAGCTTTGGGCAGCAGTTAGGCGTGACGCGTCCGTTTCGGTTTTACTAAAACTTTTACTACCTTATGTGCATTCATTTTTTCATTACTAGATTAAGATTCCAATTAAATTGTTGTTGACACATGGTTTAGTATACAAAAATGTATTATAGATTAAAATTGGGAATAACATTTTTAAATATGTAGGTAGACATTATGGAATCTCTGTTTTAATGTATATTTAGGTTAACTATAGTAATCGCAAAAAAAATCGAAAATGAAAATTTTTATATAAATTTACGTTTCAAAGGTTGTTGAAAATTTTGGAATACCTTAGAATAATGGATATGTGTGTGTGTGCGTATACAAATTTTCGTCGACAATTTTGAGAACACGGATCAACCGATTTGAATGACAAAAAACATTCGATGAGTATTAATGAGGACTCGTGCTGTTTAGTTTTTGGCAAAGGCAGGTTCAGCCGTTTCGAAGACACGAGACAAAAAGTGGAAAAAATGGCAACTCAGTTTTTGAGAGGATCTAGCATCGAATTTGAGTGGTTCAAAAAACATTTTATAAGAATTGGCAAAATAAAGAACTGATTAAAACCAATAAAAAAATAAAAAAAATTGCATTTGGCGGTAAAAAATGATGCACATCAAATTATCATATATTTTAAAGAGATTTTTCAAATAAGCACAAATTTTGTATACATTTTTATGGGTTTAACCGTTTTACTGCGACGCGTCGTTTACGCGCTTCGATATTTCGTCTCGAAAATAGCTAAAAAAATTTCAAGGTTTCCAAAAAACTATTGTTTTCAGTTTTTTATTCTCTATTTTATTTACAACTGTCCAGTTAAGCACATTTAATAAATTTGGGGAATTTACAATTGTCAGTCGTAAAGGGACATTGTATACTAAATGGACATGATGGAAAAGCAACTCAATAGTTATTTTTCCATTTGTTATAATATTAACAATATTTTATTGATAATGATATAATCTTAATTATTTACTTAAAAATAATTTCTTATAAATAATAACTAAGCTATTTCAATCTTTATCAGGAAAATTGATGACTTAAATCCAGTGACGCTTTTCTTTTCAACCTACGTCGATAGTTCTCAGTTATTTAAGTTTTAAAGCTTATTTAAAATATTTAATTTTCGGTATGGAAAGTTCCAGCAATTTGCCTTAAGGCACGATGCCATTCACCACAAGTTAACATTTTAATTTAAATTGTTTAACAATGGAAATAATAATCTCGTCCTAATGTTACGTTAATTTTCGCATGAATAACATAAAGGCTTTAAGCAGTAGTGAGCTGGATAAATTTGGCTAATTATACAGTAGATTCTTCCTCCTAGGTGGTCCGCCAAACAAGCGTGATATCTGACAGATAAATAGGCGATAAAATCGCGCTATGATCTTTGTTTATAATCAAAGTTTCTTTTTCTTCTTCATAATCATCATTTGCAAATCTCATTCAACGTTTTTTTCGCGTTATTTCGAAATAGGCTATTCATTCTCAAACGGATGTAAACACAACATCCTTTCAGTAATTACTACATATTTGATTTCAGTTGCCGAATCGGATTTGTTTTGATGCAGTTGGATTTAAAAGATAGTGCAAATTTGGATCAATCCTTATACATTTTCATGAAGAACATTTTATAGAAATAAAATCATACCATAATATTGGAAGCTAATTACAAATTCAAGGCAAGTACATAACAAGACATAATAAGAATCAAGTAATAGTACTTCAAGAATTCACAATGAATATTTAGTATTAAAATTTATTTAAGAAAATTTTGCTTTTATGAGACATCTTCTATATGAGGTTTGTATGGAAGGAGTATTACTAAATAATTAGTTTTTCATCAGTGAAGAATATCACATTTTTTTCTATATTCATAACAATATTTTAGAGATAGCAAAATATAAATATATAAAACAGTCTAGCAAATTTCGAAATACTGCTCAAAGAAAATTGGAATAAGCAAAAGTATTCTTCTTCTTAAGAGATAAAAAGCAGGTACAAGGAATTAAAGGTAATCCAATTAATCAAATTTTGAGACAAATTGTGTTGTGCCGTATATGAAATAATAAAAAAATTATAAGCTGATAACTAAATTTAAAAGTAGAAAAAAATTAAGTTGACAAATCTAAAGTATGAACCGAAAAATGATACAATTAAATATTCCAACAATAAATCATATTTATAACGTATACTGAAATAAAAAATATATCTTGATGTTGCAAAAAGGAGTCATATTTACAATGTAGTAGTCTTAGGACTTGCTTTTAAGCATTTTTTAACGTTATTACTATTATAGGACTTCATTTCCATACACAATATGTAACATAAGTTGGGATAAAATATATTCTTTAAAGTTAATTAAAATCAGTTTGAAAATGAATAAATATTATATTCTAACGATGGCTCAAATTGGCATAAAATTAATAATTAATAATGAGCAAATAAAATAAATAAAAAATAAAACTGATGGTGCATGGAATCGTGCTTTAAGGCAAATTGCTGGAACTTTCTGTACCGTAAAGAATTATTCAAGGAATTTTAAATGCGTTCAAATATAAAAACTGTAACTTTCATTTATTCGTATTTTATAGGCTCGATATAAGAGCTCGTAACTTGAACAACGACTTTTACATTTACATAAAAAGTAAATAAACAAAACCTAATCAAGCGGAGTTAGAATGAAGAACCTTAGTATCTCGTATTTCTGAGGATCATATAAACTAAATTGTTAAGTTGAAATAATTTATTTGAAGTATGTAAGTAAGTTTCAGAATTTAAGATGGAAATATACTCAAAATCCAAACCATTTTCGATATTAAAAAAAAGATTTTAGAATATTTGCCTTCCACAAAAACTAATCGTTTTTTCAGAGTCTGAGTCTGTTGATAGTCGGACTATCAACACAAGCAAATTATTTGAACCGGATGCTCCGTTTTCTAAAAAAACTGTAATTTTCAGCACTTTTTACACTTCATCCCCCACACTGGTAGACTTGTGGTTGCCAAAAACTACTTAACACGTCTCACTATCAATAGAAATCAAATGTTTATTGAATTATTCAAATCGGTTGAACGGTGCTCCCGAAAACGTCGACAAAAACTTGTCGAAACACCTACATACATCAATTTTCTCTAAGGTATGCCAAAATGTTCAGAAACCTTTAAAACGTAAAGATATGCAAAAAATTTCATTGTCGTTTTTTTGGACGAGAACAATAACTTGCCCTACGGGAAGTTAATTAAGAATGAATCATTATGAAAAGTGAAGATTTATTTTTTGATAAGTATTTTTTTGTTACGTAATTATAAATTAATTATAAATACTATTCATTTTTGTATACACTTTTAATAAAATTTAGGCTAAAATCGCTAGGGTTTAAGTTTAAGAAACTAAAAACTCTAATAGCTCATGATATTAAAATTATGTATAAAATGAACAATATTGTTGCATTGTCAATAATAAATTAAACATTGTTATTTTTTTAAATCAGATATCCAATTTTACCCTATTTTTCAATTAGCCAGATTTAGCTTATTATCAGTAATAAAAATAAATTTAAAATCAATTCTAGGTCTAATTAGATATTCGTAGAAAAGCTCAAAATTCTATAAAACTCATCACAGAAAAGTGATAAACCTCATAAGCTTAACAAGATCCTAATTTCTAAAAACTTCTGTATAAAAAACATTTGAAGCGCTAGTTAAAGGTCCTTCTGTCGAAGAATCAACAGCGTGTCGGCTCGTTGACACCTAATAACAAGAGGAAGGCCGCGGCACGGTGACGCGGCATATTGTCTAACACAATAGAAAAAACAACGCATAACTAGACAACTAAAACAACAGATTAATACGACCAAAAACAAAACGAAAAAACACAGGAACCGTATCAAAACTGGGGAAATGAACCGAGTCATTGAAACCGCAACGGCAAACAATTTTCGGCAGGATAATGATGCAGGCGGAAGAGAGATTAACGAGAGAAAAATTACAAATACTAAAAATAATTTTCAATGAGACGATACGAGTAGAAGTTCCAAAAAATACAATCCTGTTCAAATTCAAATATAGTTCAATGTTCTTCACATTATCGATTTATATTCGTACTTTCTAACATGCTATTAAGCCAATGTTAGAATTATAAACTTATTGCACAATTATATTTGAAATTATCTAGGTCCTATCAATTTATAGAAAATCTATAACAGGTAAGTAGAGGCTTTATTCCAATAGTTTTGAAACCTAGCTGTAAGATAACAGTTTAAGTTTGGATAAGATTCAGGTATAACAACTAAGGGGTCATTCTTAATCACGTGAGGTTTTTAGGGAGAGGGGGGGGGGTAGGTTGACAAAAAATCACGTGGGAGAGGGAGAGATGTAGTAAGATATTACGTGTATTTATTTTTACCAGAATTTTAAAAAAAATCCAAACATTTTCAAACAAAATTCAAAATTATACCATTTTTTTCGTAACTAAAAGTAAAATTGATGTTTGGTGAGGAGGAAAAGGTGAAATTTTCAATATCACCACGTATCACTAAGGGGAAAGGAGGGGGAGGGGGGAGACAAAAATCCTTGAAAAATCAATCACGTAATTAATGGACGCCCCCTAATAAATGCACTTAAACAACTAGTATAAAATATATAGTATTCCGCACAAAGAGTCTTGCAAATTTGATTGATCAAAAAAGCCAAACATATTTTAAGAGTTCAAAATCTATCTTTATCTGCAGACTTTTTCATTAAATAATCAAACTCCTAATACTAATATGTATATGCACCGTTGTGTACTGCGCGATGCTAAAATGCAAACTTTAAATATTTTTATAATTAAACCGCTTTTCGTAGGCCTCTCATATTTTACCACGGTCAGTTTCGGCATAAATTCTACAATTGTGCCAAGTTTCATCAAAATTCGAAACGAGCTACGCACGAGTTTTCCTTATAAGTACAAGTCATATACATGAAGTATACCAATAAACAAATTTTTATAAAATGCAGTATTGGATATAAATCCAACAAACATTATTTTTACAAATAATGCATTACAATATAACATATTATGTAGGTATATTGACTTACCTGTGGTTTATTGGTTACAGCTATAGACATCCAATCATGAGTTCCAAGTTTGATACCCACATCGGACAGCTTGATGTAAAATAGTAGTGACATCGATTTTCACTTGAAAATATAGACAGCAATATGTCAAGTAGAAATAAGTCCTTTGCGGTATTGCTGTAACAAATAAATAATCATCACTATTAGAGAAAATCAAATAATAACGTACACAATAAAGATAGACTGGGTTGCCCTCTGAAAAACCCACTTATTTCAAAAAAATATCACAATCAGCTTATAGTTCCTAAAATAACAGCTGATAGCTATTTAAAAATGTATAAAAATATATCTTATATATAAAATTCTTCTGTACGGGTGTATGATTTGATACTTCTCCTAAACAGTTATTCGGATTTTGATAATTCTTTTTAGAGTTTGTCAAAGGAAATTTTTAAGATTTAATGAACGATAAAACTATAGAAATATTGTAGAAATAAATGGCAAAAATTACGAAAAACCACTTATCATTGTTTGACATTGAAAACATTTGAACCGCCATCTGCTAGAAATGTTAATTCACTTGAAATTTGAATTTTGCTGAAATTATGAGCCTAAAATATAATATACAAAAAACATGTAATTTCTACATTATTATTGCCAAAAAGCAGCTGAGATGTGCCATAATATAAGATACAGTCAACATTATATGATTGGCAGATGAAATTATATAATTCAGTTTAATAAATAATTGCAATAAGTCCAAAATTATGCACGTTGCATTTTACTTTACTTTACTAAATTACTTAACAATACACAAAAATATTTTTACTTATTAAAAAAATAATTTAGAACTTTGTTTCATTGTGAAAATTCATTTGTTTGGCATTGGATATGGAATATTAAGTAAGTAATCTCATATGAACTAGATTTTACAAATTAATTCATCTAAGATTTGAACATAAACAATAATGTTTATTAAATTATTAGTAAGAAAAATGTACTTTAGAAATTATAATTGCCAAAAAGCAACTAATATATCGTACAAAATTATGATAATTATAGAATAAATTATTGAAGCAATTATGTTGTGTGGTAAAATCAAGTTTGATATTGTTCTTTACCGTAGATACTATATTATTTTTTTCTGAATTACTTATACTGCATATGCTAAGACCATACATGAATCACAAACGCAGGAGATTAAAAAGATATTAAAAGGTATAAGTTTTGAATTATACACGTGGGTACAGGATGTCTGTCGGGTTATCTAGTATATATATATATACACATATATATATATATTATATATATATATACACATATATATCTATATATATACATATGTTATCCATTTTTAAATAGCTATCAGAATTTAGGAACCTATAAGCTGATTGTGACAGTTATATACAAATATAAAATCTCTACAATTTTTTTATTCAATAGAATATTATTTTATTTACAAAATTCGCGACGTATAGAATTTGCATGTATTTATTAAAGACAAAATATATTGTCCATACAGATCATTGATTTTTAACACAACGAGGTTACAATATCTATTTTAAGTATAATATTTTGTATCAAGATATAAGTTGTGTAAGGTCAGTTAGCGCGAATTTTAGCGCAAGTTTCCGGCACACAAACCCATTAATAAAACACATCCCAGTTCACTGCATCACCTTCCAATTACGGATATACGAGATCATCAAAAAACTAATAAAAATATATTATGAAAAAATCAAAACAAAGTCGAATTAATCCGTGTTGCAGAGCAGGTAGAACCATTTGTGAACTAAACAAACAAAAGATGTTATTAGTGATTCTTTAATATCTGACGGCGTCTTAGAAATCGGGATTGAAACAATAAGTCGTTAACATGCGAAACGATTTGCATACAATTCTAAAAATTATACGATTTTATAAAGTACGCAGACAATAATAATCAAATACAATTAATGAATTTCTAGCACTTTGTTGAAGTAGCATTCAAGTAATTTAATTTTGTTGTCTGTACTTTCACGATTATTTCGTGATTTTTCTAAAAATAAAATTGAACGCAAATGATATTTAACGATTCAAGTAATAAAAGTCTAGTCATAATGTTTTTATTAAATGATACGTCTATTACAAGCCGATTAAGATATTTTCTATTTAGGGCGTTCTTAAGGGTTCGATATTACCATATAATTTTAATCTGGACCGACTTAAATAATTCATTATTATATCGCCATCCGTCTCCTATTATTATATTGCCTCTGGTGCTTATATTCTTATTATGTATGTTTATATATTAATAAGGATGGTTAAGCGGTCAAATGTTTACTTTTCCGTCATTAAATAGATCATAGTATATAAAGATTATCATTATTAAAATCGTATTATGTACTTTATAACGATCACGTTTAATATATTATTATAAATATTTGTTAAATGTCGCCAGCGCGGTAATAATTTTTCGTCTTTAGGAATCGAGGTAGGTTATAATAAGATATGTTTAAAATTTTGAAGTAATTTGAATTGAAGGTAAATATCAATTTAATATAATAATATTGTTAGCATTTAACAAATTTTGAAGTAATAATTTGAAGATACGCAATAAATATAACTTAATCAAATAATGCTCTCTTTGTTAGTACATATGTGTACGAAAATAATTAAGTACTACGTAAAAGTCTATTTTTACAGGAAAAGTCGGAAAAGATGCACTTGTTTCAGCACTTTTCAAAAGGAATTTATATAAAATTCAAAAGATAACTGACATCAACCACTGAAAATCGTAGCATGATTGACGAACAATTAAATTTAAATGTAATTTAAATTAAACTAATTGGTTTAATTCAATTGGTGCTACTAAGCAATTTCAAATAAAAAGAGAATTTATATATGTAAAAAACAAAAAAAAGGTTCCTATTAATAATGTTATATTTTAATGACAGTTATATCAGTTTGTATTAATGTCGATTAAATCCGAGTACTAAGAGAGTTAAAAATTTCATTAATTTTTTTTAAACGATGTTATATTTTACAAGTTTTTTTTTAATATTCTTTTTGTTATTAACTTCCCGTAGGCTAAGTTATAGTCACAAAACAATCAAAAATAATTTTTTTATATATCTTTACGTTTCAATGATTTCTGAATATTTTGGCATACTTTATTATTAGAAAAAATGAATGCATGTGTGTGTATATATGTGCGGATACAAAATTTCAACCGATTTGAATAATTAAAAAAACATTCGATTCGTATTGATGAGAGAGACGTGCTGATGAGTTTTTGGCAAAGGCAAATCTAGTCGTATCGAAGATACAAGGCAAAAAGTGCCAAAAATGGTAATTCATTTTTTGAGAAAACAGAGCATCCGATTTGAATGATTCAAAAAACATTTTATTTGCATTGACGAAACTAAGATTAAATTTCCCAACAAAATTCCCTTTTCGGGAAGGGATATCCAATTCAAAAAGAAAAATAATACTATTTGACGGTCAAAAATTATCATTAGACACATGCACATCAAATTATCAGATAATATTTTATCTGATAATTAATTTCTATGCATTTTTAACCAATTCTCATAAATTAAAATTTTTCAAAAAAAGTCAATAAAATAGAAAATTCTCAAAAAAATAATTTTTCCAATGTTTTCAAAAAAAATTGAAGATTTTTTTAAAATTTTAATTTATGGTACGCACCACTAGTTTTATATTGTAATAAACAAATAAGTACAAATACCAAATAAGTACCATTTTACTACGTCTACTTCTAACAGTTTTGAGATACATCATATTTTTCTTATAAATCAGGTCAAAAATGCGTTAAGAATTCTGAAATCTTTTGCACCAGTAACGAGAATCGCATAAAGCAAATTTACTTTCGATTTCGAAACCACGGTTTTGTTCCAGGCGCAAGGTCATCGTGTTAATTGGCCGTAACTAATTTGTAAACACTACTCTATATTGTTTATTCCCTGACATAAATCGAAATACGAATTGATACATAGCATGCAGTTGGATTTAAATGTGTAATTCTGACTAAAAACTCATTAAATGATATATTTTTATTTCAACGTCTTTATTAAAAATAGATCAGCACTGTAATAGAGTTAATAGTAACTCTATTAAAATTCAAATTAAAAAACAATTAATCAGAGTGGTGTAATTGTCAATAAAGGCCGATTGATAGTCCAGTGGCAAAAAGGTTATTACATGTGTTTTAGACTCAAATGTCCTAGCAATTTTAGTAATGTTTTCGTTCTTCTATAACTAACAATGAAAACATTTAAAAAATAAAACAAAATTAGTTAGTCGCTTCACGAAAACGTATTAGTTTGTCATCATAATGTGGGTCATATTATTCAATACAAAACAAATATTTTATAAACATACTCTAAAAATATTTAGAGTCGATTTTTTATTAAAATTTGATAGTTTTAAATAGATAGAAGTTGCTCATGAAGAATGTATAGATAAATAAAAATGTAACTGTTAGCAGATAAAAATTGATGTCATTGAAAAATACGCTGCCAATGAGAATAAATTAATTAACTTCCATAGGGTAAGTTATAGTAATCGCAAAAAAAAAATCGAAAATGAAAATTTTTATATATCTTTACATTTCAGAGGTTTCTGAGTGTTTTGACATACCTTTTAGAAAAAAAAGGATGTATGGGTGGGTGTGTGTGTTTCGGATACAAATTTTCGTCGACGATTTCGGGAACACCGATGAAGCGATTTGAATAATTCAAAAATTCGATTCGTATTGATAAGGAGACGTGCTGATTAGTTTTGGTTTGATTTCAAAAATTTAATTTTTCAGAGTAAATTTTTTTCAAAAATGTTAATCTTTTTAAAAAAAATAATTTTTGGTACGGGAAGTTCCAGCAATTTGCCTTAAGGCACGATACCATGCGCCCCACTAGTTTCGATTAAATTTATATTATTTGTTTTATAGAAATAAAGAGTAGCTGCAAGTTTTAAAATTATGAGTAGCTGTTTTGAAATTACAGGGCAAAAAGTGCAAAAAATCTGCGAAAAACCGTTGTACTTGTATTGAAAGAATGAAGATCTGATTAAATTTTTAGGGCGGCAGGTCCAGCGGTTTCAGATAACGGAGATCTAGAACAAAAGTTCGGCAGTCAAAAATGATCATCAGACATATGCACATCATGTTATCAAATTTTTATAACTAGTGGTGCATGGCATCGTGCCTTAAGGCCAATTGCTGGAACTTCCCGTATTGTAATGAAATATTCGAAGATTATTAAAATTTTCCAACAAATTATTATAATTATTGAAACTTTAATTATTCGTATTTTATAGAGAAAATTATAAGACCTTATAAATTAGACGATGAGGTTTGTATAAGTTTACATTAAAGAATAAAAACTGGCTGGAATGGGTTTCAAATTTTCAAAAAGTAGAATTTTGTCAAAAACAAAAAAAGAATAATTATAAAATTTGAATCAAGGCACAGGGAATTCTAGCAATTTGCCTTAAGACAAGAAGCCATGCCCACTAGTTAATCATTTTATCAGATGAAGTTTTTACTAATAAGCAATGAGAAAAAAGCTCTATCTGAATAGTTGAGAATCGTTGATTTTTTGCATTTGATTCGTATCTATGAAAGAAAGCAAAACAAGGCATATCGCACCGCGGAGCAGCCACTCAAACGCTTGTGGATGGGTGATTGAAGGCACTCACATCAGGAGTTTTACAGGCCGAGCATATATAGCTTCGCGGAACCGATAATTAGCGGTTCGCCGTTCTTAATTTAATATCTTATAAGCGAAACCCCTTTCCGTTCAGACCGTGTTTATTGAGTGATTTTCATCACTTATGCGAATTAGCTCTGGTGTTGCGTCCTTTTGGGTTCACAGGCTCCGCGTCAATTTGGACGCTCTCGGCGCGTTCGCACAACGCCAGGGCCGATCTGGACGATTTATCTTGATTCTCTATCTATTTCTTTTTATCAT
>NW_020538040.1:157643070-157675866 GCF_003426905.1 Ctenocephalides felis
GGCAGGTCCAGCGGTTATGAAGTTTTAATAAAAAAATTAAAAAAATGCCTTTTGGCGGTCAGAAATGATCATTAGACATATGCACATCAAATTATCAGATATTTTATAGAGATTTTAATAATGTGTACACATTTTGTGTCAATTTTTTTGGGTTCCGTGCCAAAATTTTAATTTTTAATTTTTTTCAAAATCACATATATGATTCAAACTAATGTCCTCGACATTCTTAACGGTATGGAATACCGATTTGTATGATTGAAAAATCATTCGATTTTGTACTCGATCGCGAGGCGCTTTTGCAAAAGGCAATTTTGCCGTTTCGGAGGTATGGAGCGCAAAGGTTTAAAACGGTTATGCAGTTTTTGAGAGAACGGATTATCCGATTAAATTATTAAAAAAACACTTTGCTTAAGTAGATGGTGTGCAAAAAATGCTTTTACAGTAAAATTCGTAATGTTGTAATTTTCAAAATAATCCAAATTTTTGCACACCATCCAACATTCAAAATCTTCTGTTTATGTAATAGTGGTGGTGGACCTTTTTACCCGTGGACCATTAACCTACTCTATATATTTTTATTATATGTGACACCATCCTGATATATTCATTGCTCATTGATCGATTCGTGAGATATGATTTTTTATACGTGAGGGTTTCGTGTATAAGAATCTGATATGAACGTGTGAGACTTTGTTCGAAGCACGTATTAGCTAATTTATTTGTATAACGCCCGGAAACGATTTAATTCATTGCAATTTGATATGGCCTCTGTTATGAGCTTGGTTATATTAGTTTTTTTCTTTGATCATTTTCCACTGTATGAGATATCGACAGTCTTTGGAAAAAGTTTGTCGATCAAGATTCAATTTTTAGTGAGTTTGAATAGATCGATTACTATTTTGTAATTAATTTTTTGTCCAAATCTAAAATGATATAAGTATTCTACGCTTTATTGATATAACAGGCATTATTAAAATTAGTAATACTTGGACAATATGAAATAACTAAAATTCTATATGCATAGTAGTACAATCGTTAGTGAATGTAATTGGATTAATTTTATGAGAAGTGTACTTTATTTCATATTCATATTAATTATATTTGTCCTATATATATATATATATATATGATTTAGTAGTTATTTTGATGTTGAAATATATGAGTGAGTTCTTGAGGGCGATACATCAAACAAAGAAAAGCCAAAGATTTATAAAATAATCTTTATTTCCAAACGTTTCGACATTCATTTAATGTCATCATCAGTGGATCTAAAACAGTATGAAAATTAGCATATCTAGGTAATTATAATATATGTGGATTGGTAAAGTAACTAACAATAAGAGAAAAATTAACAAATAGCAACACTTAACAACAAATCAAATATAAAAGATAGGAAAGGCAGTAGAGACTAGAATTAAATAAATAATTAAAAAGTATAGGCAAAAATATTTAAGTACACTCATATAAACTTACGCATATATACATATATGTACGTACACATATACACACATATACATATATATATATCATATATATATATGTATATGTGTGTATATGTTCATGCTATATACATGCATATATCCATATACACACACATACAAACATATAATACACATATACATATACAGATACAACAATATATACCTATATATGTACACATATACATGTAAGACTATACACATATAAATATACGTATATACATATATGCAACGTGCATGCATATTCACAACGACGTACATGTACTGTATGAACCATACATATACTCATACCTATCTATGTAACTATAGCTATACACGTATAACATACATATACGCATAAACATGTATATACACTATATACACACATATATATATACATATATATACATACATATATATATATATATACACACGATACATATATATATACATATGTACATAAATATGTCGAAAACGTTTGGAAATAAAGATTATTTTATAAATCTTTGGCTTTTCTTTGTTTGATGTATCGCCCTCAAGAACTCACTCATATATATATATATATATATATATATATATATTATATATATATATATATAGTGCAGGACAGCGCACAAATGTTCAATTTGACTTCGAGCAAATAATATTGTGAAAACTAAACTTAATTATTAAATTACGCTTATCAAACAAACTACAATCTGACTATATTCAGTAAAACTTTTAGCATTCATCATTGTAGAAATGAGTATCTGGTGTTTTAAAAACAGATTGTCACCTGATCTTTTTTACCCCATAGGCAGAGCGAAATGGGACCCTGCTAAAGTCAACAGATTCAATATCTTATTTTTAATTTTAAAGAGATTTTACGAAATAATAGGTACATTATTCAACCAAGGCAAAATATGAATCTTATGGGTACATTTTACAGAGATAACACTGTATATAATCTTGATGTATTTTATGAGAAAAATTCATCAGCAGAGTTATAATAAATAATTATTTATTATTCAATTTATTTCTTGTCAAATAACTTCTTTTAACTGAATTTACATTTTTATTGACTATTTTTTATTGTTTACGCCTTTGCTAGAATAAAGGTTTAGTTGATTCTTCTTACCCCCCCCACCACGTGTAAACTTTTATATAGATTATGTAAAAAAAAAGTTGAATCTATCATAACATTAACAATACATTTCGGACGGATATTTTAATTTTATTATATTTTGTCAATTTAGCTCATAGGATTCTTCATGAATTTTATCATATTGGCCATGAAGCGACAATCTTCATGGCATTGAGCTTTTACACGGGATGGTTGCTACCCCTGATAGAGAGGATAGCAGAGAGTTTGATGGGACTAATTGTTAACTTCTGAAAGAAAAGTAACAACATCTGTAATAAATAATAAATAAATATATCTCTTGGAGGAGAGTTTTAATAAATTCCATAACAACTAATTTTATAAACAAAACAATTAACTTTCCAATACTTCAATATTTTCATAGTATAATGGTGCAAATATGGCGACAATGGAGTGCTAAGAATTAAATAATGTATGTATACCTAATAATTATCTTGAGGTCTTGTAAACTAAACAACAGTGCTCACAACCAAAAAACTAACAGTTAAAGAAAATACTTTTTGATGGATTTTTAAATAATACCATTTATCTACTGATAGCAACGTCGTGAGAATTGAAATGATGGCTGATTATACGTTTTTTTTCCCCTCTACTTTCAAATATTGTTGTTAAAAAATTTGTTTTTGAGATATCGGTGGTGGTCCTTTTTATCCGTGGAGCTTTAAACTCCACACTTCTCTATTATTATATATATATATATATATATATATATATATATAGCATATTAATTAAAATAAACTGCGGTGAACATCCTGTGGAAATGATGCAGCATTTTGTTGATCTTATGATTTTAAGATCAGTGAATTCGGCATGGTCTGACACTCGTAAAATACGCATGGGAACCAATTGAATAAGAAACGATATGTTTATAGAAATTATCACGTCGAACTTAATATGTTGTGTTATGAAGCAAAATCGAAAAAAATCTTTTTCTTCACAATGTAAAGTAACTCGTATCAGAGTATTTAACTTCCCGTAGGGCAAGTTATAGTGATCGCAAAACAATCGAAAATGAAAATGTTTATATATCTTTACGTTTCAAAACCTTCTGAACATTTTTGGCATACCTTAGAAAAAATGGATGTATGTGTGTGTGTATGTGTGTGTGTGCGTGTATGTGTGTGTGTGCGTGTATGTGTTTGTGTTCGGACACAAATTTTTGTCGACAATTTCGGGAACACGGATCTACCGATTTGAATAATTCAAAAAACATTCGATTCGTATTGATAAGGAGACGTGCTGATTAGTTTTTGGCAAAGGCAGGTCTAGCCGTTCCGAAGATACGGGGCAAAAAGTGGCGAAAACGGTAACTCAGTTTTTAAGAGAACGGAGCGTCCGATTTTAATAATTCCGAAAACATTTTACTTGTATTGACAAGATGAAGAATTGTTCAAATTTTCATGAGGGCAGGTCTAGCGGTTTCGGAGATCTAACGAAAAAAGTAAAAAAAATGCCATTTGGCGGTCAAAAATGATCATTAGACATATACACATCAAATTATCAGATATTTTATAGAGATTTTAACAATAAGTATAAATTTTGTTTACATTTCTATGGGTTCCCTACCAATGTTTATCCGTTAGACATTGACGCGGCGCTTTTTTTTTTCAAAAAAAAGTAATTTTTTTTCCAATTTTAGTTTCTCAAAAATCTAATTTTTTCGAAGTAATTTTTTTTTCAAAAATCTTATTCGTTTTTAAAAAAAATAATAATTTTTGATACGGGAAGTTTCAGCAATTTGCCTTAAGGCACGATGCCATGCGCCCCACTAGTTATATTTTAAAATTACAGTGACACTACAACATATTCCAATTGTTTCGTGTATCTTAACGAACTTATAAAATACTGACAAAAATGAAGAAAATTAGAAATGTATATTAGTTGAACCCGAAATACTGGTAATTTGTTAAAATACTAGTCTCTAAGAAAGATTTGCATAATATCAAAAAATTTTCATGAAAATGATTAAAATTGTATCTCCTGTTATTCGTTTTTCACTGCAATGAGTTTGAGGCATCATCTTGATGATTATGAATTTTTTTTAAACTTTTGAAATCTAGAGCAAAGCTTTATAACACAATGAACCAACTTGATAAAAAGAAATAGATAGAGAATCAAGATAAATCGTCCAGATCGGCCCTGGCGTTGTGCGAACGCGCCGAGAGCGTCCAAATTGACGCGGAGCCTGTGAACCCAAGAAGGACGCAACACCAGAGCTAATTCGCATAAGTGATGAAAATCACTCAATAAACACGGTCTGAACGGAAAAGGGGTTTCGCTTATAAGATATTAAATTAAGAACGGCGAACCGCTAATTATCGGTTCCGCGAAGCTATATGCTCGGCCCGGTAAACTCCTGATGTGAGTGCCTTCAATCAACCCATCCACAAGCGTTTGAGTGGCTGCTCCGCGGTGCGATATGCCTTGTTTTGCTTTCTTTCATAGATACGAATCAAATGCAAAAAATCAACGATTCTCAACTATTCAGATAGAGCTTTTTCTCATTGCTTATTAAGTAAAAACTTCATCTGATAAAATGATTAACTAGTGGTGCATGGCTTCTTGTCTTAAGGCAAATTGCTAGAATTCCCTGTGCCTTGATTCAAAATTTTATAATTATTCTTTTTAGTTTTTGACAAAATTCTACTTTTTGAAAATTTGAAACCCATTCCAGCCAGTTTTTATTCTTTAATGTAAACTTATACAAACCTCATCGTCTAATTTATAAGGTCTTATAATTTTCTCTATAAAATACGAATAATTAAAGTTTCAATAATTATAATAATTTGTTGGAAAACTTTTAATAATCTTCGAATATTTCATTACAATACGGGAAGTTCCAGCAATTGGCCTTAAGGCACGATGCCATGCACCACTAGTTATAAAAATTTGATAACATGATGTGCATATGTCTGATGATCATTTTTGACTGCCGAACTTTTGTTCTAGATCTCCGTTATCTGAAACCGCTGGACCTGCCGCCCTAAAAATTTAATCAGATCTTCATTCTTTCAATACAAGTACAACGGTTTTTCGCAGATTTTTTGCACTTTTTGCCCTGTAATTTCAAAACAGCTACTCATAATTTTTAAAACTTGCAGCTACTCTTTATTTCTATAAAACAAATAATATAAATTTAATCGAAACTAGTGGGGCGCATGGTATCGTGCCTTAAGGCAAATTGCTGGAACTTCCCGTACCAAAAATTATTTTTTTAAAAAGATTAACATTTTTGAAAAAAATTTACTCTGAAAAATTAAATTTTTGAAATCAAACCAAAAACTAATCAGCACGTCTCCTTATCAATACGAATCGAATTTTTGAATTATTCAAATCGCTTCATCGGTGTTCCCGAAATCGTCGACGAAAATTTGTATCCGAACACACACACACACACACACATACATCCTTTTTTTTCTAAAAGGTATGTCAAAACACTCAGAAACCTCTGAAATGTAAAGATATATAAAAATTTTCATTTTCGATTTTTTTTTTGCGATTACTATAACTTACCCTATGGGAAGTTAATTAATTTATTCTCATTGGCAGCGTATTTTTCAATGACATCAATTTTTATCTGCTAACAGTTACATTTTTATTTATCTATACATTCTTCATGAGCAACTTCTATCTATTTAAAACTATCAAATTTTAATAAAAAATCGACTCTAAATATTTTTAGAGTATGTTTATAAAATATTTGTTTTGTATTGAATTAATATGACCCACATTATGATGACAAACTAATACGTTTCGTGAAGCGACTAACTAATTTTGTTTTATTTTTTAAATGTTTGTCATTGTTAGTTATAGAAGAACGAAAACATTACTAAAATTGCTAGGACATTTGAGTCTAAAACACATGTAATAACCTTTTTGCCACTGGACTATCAATCGGCCTTTATTGACAATTACACCACTCTGATTAATTGTTTTTTAATTTGAATTTTAATAGAGTTACTATTAACTCTATTACAGTGCTGATCTATTTTTAATAAAGACGTTGAAATAAAAATATATCATTTAATGAGTTTTTAGTCAGAATTACACATTTAAATCCAACTGCATGCTATGTCTCAATTCGTATTTCGATTTATGTCAGGGAATAAACAATATAGAGTAGTGTTTACAAATTAGTTACGGCCAATTAACACGATGACCTTGCGCCTGGAACAAAACCGTGGTTTCGAAATCGAAAGTAAATTTGCTTTATGCGATTCTCGTTACTGGTGCAAAAGATTTCAGAATTCTTAACGCATTTTTGACCTGATTTATAAGAAAAATATGATGTATCTCAAAACTGTTAGAAGTAGACGTAGTAAAATGCACATTATTTGGTATTTGTACTTATTTGTTTATTACAATATAAAACTAGTGGTGCGTACCATAAATTAAAATTTTAAAAAAATCTTCAATTTTTTTTTGAAAACATTGGAAAAATTAGTTTTTTGAGAATTTTCTATTTTATTGACTTTTTTTGAAAAATTTTAATTTATGAGAATTGGTTAAAAATGCATAGAAATTAATTATCAGATAAAATATTATCTGATAATTTGATGTGCATGTGTCTAATGATAATTTTTGACCGTCAAATAGTATTATTTTTCTTTTTGAATTGGATATCCCTTCCCGAAAAGGGAATTTTGTTGGGAAATTTAATCTTAGTTTCGTCAATGCAAATAAAATGTTTTTTGAATCATTCAAATCGGATGCTCTGTTTTCTCAAAAAATGAATTACCATTTTTGGCACTTTTTGCCTTGTATCTTCGATACGACTAGATTTGCCTTTGCCAAAAACTCATCAGCACGTCTCTCCATCAATACGAATCGAATGTTTTTTTAATTATTCAAATCGGTTGAAATTTTGTATCCGCACATATATACACACACATGCATTCATTTTTTCTAATAATAAAGTATGCCAAAATATTCAGAAATCATTGAAACGTAAAGATATATAAAAAAATTATTTTTGATTGTTTTGTGACTATAACTTAGCCTACGGGAAGTTAATAACAAAAAAGAATATTAAAAAAAAACTTGTAAAATATAACATCGTTTAAAAAAAATTAATGAAATTTTTAACTCTCTTAGTACTCGGATTTAATCGACATTAATACAAACTGATATAACTGTCATTAAAATATAACATTATTAATAGGAACCTTTTTTTTGTTTTTTACATATATAAATTCTCTTTTTATTTGAAATTGCTTAGTAGCACCAATTGAATTAAACAAATTAGTTTAATTTAAATTACATTTAAATTTAATTGTTCGTCAATCATGCTACGATTTTCAGTGGTTGATGTCAGTTATCTTTTGAATTTTATATAAATTCCTTTTGAAAAGTGCTGAAACAAGTGCATCTTTTCCGACTTTTCCTGTAAAAATAGACTTTTACGTAGTACTTAATTATTTTCGTACCACATATGTACTAACAAAGAGAGCAATTATTTGATTAAGTTGATAATTTATTGCGTATCTTCAAATTATTACTTCAAAATTTGTTAAATGCAATATTACAATATTTACCTAACCTCGATTCCTAAAGACGAAAAATTATTTACCGGCGCTGGCAGACATTTAACAAATATTTATAATAAATATATTAAACGTGATCGTTTATAAAAGTACATAATACGATTTTAATAATGATAATCTTTATATACTATGATCTATTTAATGACGGAAAAGTAAACATTTGACCGCTTAACCATCCTTATTAATATATAAACATACATAATAAGAAATATAAGCACCAGAGGCAATATAATAATAGGAGACGGATGGCGATATAATAATGAAATTATTTAAGTCGGTCCAGATTAAAATTATATGGTAATATCGAACCCTTAAGAACGCCCTAAATAGAAAATATCTTAATCGGCTTGTAATAGACGTATCATTTAATAAAAACATTATGACTAGACTTTTATTACTTGAATCGTTAAATATCATTTGCGTTCAATTTTATTTTTAGAAAAATCACGAAATAATCGTGAAAGTACAGACAACAAAATTAAATTACTTGAATGCTACTTCAACAAAGTGCTAGAAATTCATTAATTGTATTTGATTATTATTGTCTGCGTACTTTATAAAATCGTATAATTTTTAGAATTGTATGCAAATCGTTTCGCATGTTAACGACTTATTGTTTCAATCCCGAGTTCTAAGACGCCGTCAGATATTAAAGAATCACTAATAACATCTTTTGTTTGTTTAGTTCACAAATGGTTCTACCTGCTCTGCAACACGGATTAATTCGACTTTGTGTTGATTTTTTCATAATATATTTTTTATTAGTTTTTTGATGATCTCGTATATCCGTAATTGGAAGGTGATGCAGTGCAACTGGGATGTGTTTTATTAATGGGTTTGTGCCGGAAACTTGCGCTAAAATTCGCGCTAACTGACCTTACACAACTTATATCTTGATACAGAAATATTATACTTAAAAATAGATATTGTAACCTCGTTGTGTTAAAAATCAATGATCTGTATAGGACAATATATTTTGTCTTTAAATAAATACATGCAAATTCTATACGTCGCGAATTTTGTAAATAAAATAATATTCTATTGAATAAAAAAATTGTAGAGATTTTATATTTGTATATAACTGTCACAATCAGCTTATAGGTTCCTAAATTCTGATAGCTATTTAAAAATGGATAACATATGTATATATATATATATATATATATATATATATATATGTGTATATATATATATATATATGTGTGTATATATATACTAGATAACCCGACAGACATCCTGTACCCACTTATACCTTTTAATATCCTTTTTAATCTCCTGCGTTTGTGATTCATGTATGGTCTTAGCATATGCAGTATAAGTAATTCAGAAAAAAATAATATAGTATCTACGGTAAAAGAACAATATCAAACTTGATTTTACCACACAACATAATTGCTTCAATAATTTATTCTATAATTATCATAATTTTGTACGATATATTAGTTGCTTTTTGGCAATTATAATTTCTAAAGTACATTTTTCTTACTAATAATTTAATAAACATTATTGTTTATGTTCAAATCTTAGATGAATTAATTTGTAAAATCTAGTTCATATGAGATTAACTTACTTAATATTCCATATCCAATGCCAAACAAATGAATTTTCACAATGAAACAAAGTTCTAAATTATTTTTTTAATAAGTAAAAATATTTTTGTGTATTGTTAAGTAATTTAGTAAAGTAAAGTAAAATGCAACGTGCATAATTTTGGACTTATTGCAATTATTTATTAAACTGAATTATATAATTTCATCTGCCAATCATATAATGTTGACTGTATCTTATATTATGGCACATCTCAGCTGCTTTTTGGCAATAATAATGTAGAAATTACATGTTTTTTGTATATTATATTTTAGGCTCATAATTTCAGCAAAATTCAAATTTCAAGTGAATTAACATTTCTAGCAGATGGCGGTTCAAATGTTTTCAATGTCAAACAATGATAAGTGGTTTTTCGTAATTTTTGCCATTTATTTCTACAATATTTCTATAGTTTTATCGTTCATTAAATCTTAAAAATTTCCTTTGACAAACTCTAAAAAGAATTATCAAAATCCGAATAACTGTTTAGGAGAAGTATCAAATCATACACCCGTACAGAAGAATTTTATATATAAGATATATTTTTATACATTTTTAAATAGCTATCAGCTGTTATTTTAGGAACTATAAGCTGATTGTGATATTTTTTTGAAATAAGTGGGTTTTTCAGAGGGCAACCCAGTCTATCTCTATTTGATGTACGTTATTATTTGATTTTCTCTAATAGTGATGATTATTTATTTGTTACAGCAATACCGCAAAGGACTTATTTCTACTTGACATATTGCTGTCTATATTTTCAAGTGAAAATCGATGTCACTACTATTTTACATCAAGCTGTCCGATGTGGGTATCAAACTTGGAACTCATGATTGGATGTCTATAGCTGTAACCAATAAACCACAGGTAAGTCAATATACCTACATAATATGTTATATTGTAATGCATTATTTGTAAAAATAATGTTTGTTGGATTTATATCCAAATACTGCATTTTATAAAAATTTGTTTATTGGTATACTTCATGTATATGACTTGTACTTATAAGGAAAACTCGTGCGTAGCTCGTTTCGAATTTTGATGAAACTTGGCACAATTGTAGAATTTATGCCGAAACTGACCGTGGTAAAATATGAGAGGCCTACGAAAAGCGGTTTAATTATAAAAAATATTTAAAGTTTGCATTTTAGCATCGCGCAGTACACAACGGTGCATATACATATTAGTATTAGGAGTTTGATTATTTAATGAAAAAAGTCTGCAGATAAAGATAGATTTTGAACTCTTAAAATATGTTTGGCTTTTTTGATCAATCAAATTTGCAAGACTCTTTGTGCGGAATACTATATATTTTATACTAGTTGTTTAAGTGCATTTATTAGGGGGCGTCCATTAATTACGTGATTGATTTTTCAAGGATTTTGTCTCCCCCTCCCCCTCCTTTCCCCTTAGTGATACGTGGTGATATTGAAAATTTCACCTTTTCCTCCTCACCAAACATCAATTTTACTTTTAGTTACGAAAAAAATGGTATAATTTTGAATTTTGTTTGAAAATGTTTGGATTTTTTTTAAAATTCTGGTAAAAATAAATACACGTAATATCTTACTACATCTCTCCCTCTCCCACGTGATTTTTTGTCAACCTACCCCCCCCCCTCTCCCTAAAAACCTCACGTGATTAAGAATGACCCCTTAGTTGTTATACCTGAATCTTATCCAAACTTAAACTGTTATCTTACAGCTAGGTTTCAAAACTATTGGAATAAAGCCCCTACTTACCTGTTATAGATTTTCTATAAATTGATAGGACCTAGATAATTTCAAATATAATTGTGCAATAAGTTTATAATTCTAACATTGGCTTAATAGCATGTTAGAAAGTACGAATATAAATCGATAATGTGAAGAACATTGAACTATATTTGAATTTGAACAGGATTGTATTTTTTGGAACTTCTACTCGTATCGTCTCATTGAAAATTATTTTTAGTATTTGTAATTTTTCTCTCGTTAATCTCTCTTCCGCCTGCATCATTATCCTGCCGAAAATTGTTTGCCGTTGCGGTTTCAATGACTCGGTTCATTTCCCCAGTTTTGATACGGTTCCTGTGTTTTTTCGTTTTGTTTTTGGTCGTATTAATCTGTTGTTTTAGTTGTCTAGTTATGCGTTGTTTTTTCTATTGTGTTAGACAATATGCCGCGTCACCGTGCCGCGGCCTTCCTCTTGTTATTAGGTGTCAACGAGCCGACACGCTGTTGATTCTTCGACAGAAGGACCTTTAACTAGCGCTTCAAATGTTTTTTATACAGAAGTTTTTAGAAATTAGGATCTTGTTAGGCTTATGAAGCGTTTATCACTTTTCTGTGATGAGTTTTATAGAATTTTGAGCTTTTCTACGAATATCTAATTAGACCTAGAATTGATTTTAAATTTATTTTTATTACTGATAATAAGCTAAATCTGGCTAATTGAAAAATAGGGAAACATTGGATATCTGATTTATAAAAATAACAATATTTAATTGATTATTGACAATGCAACAATATTGTTTATTTTATACATAATTTTAATATCATGAGCTATTACAGTTTTTAGTTTCTTAAACTTAAACACCAGCGATTTTAGCCTAAATTTTATTAAAAGCGTGTGCAAAAATGAATAGTATTTATAATTAATTTATAATTACGTAACAAAAAAAATACTTATCAAAAAATAAATCTTCACTTCCTGTAGGGTAAGTTACAGTAATCGTCCAAAAAACGAAAATGATAATTCTTGCATATCTTTACGTTTCAAAGATTGATGAACATTTTGGCATATCTTAGAAAAAATTGATGTATGTATTGATGTATGATGATGTATTGATTGTAATATGATGTGTGTACATGTAATATGTGCGTATGTATGGATACAAGTTTTTGTCGACGTTTTCAAGAACACCGTTCAACCGATTTGAATGATTCAAAAAACATTTGATTTCGATTGATAGGGAGACGTATTGATTAGTTTTCGGCAACAACAGGTCCACCAGTGTAGGGATTACAGAGCAAAAAAAAAATACACGTTTTTAAGAAAAATAAGCATCCGGTTCAAATGATTTGCTTGCGTTGACAGTTTGTAAAAACTATTAGTTTTTGTGGAAAGCAAATTTTTTTTATATCAAAATTTCAAAAAAAAAAAATTTTCTATTCCCAAAACATTTTTTTTCAATCCCAATTTTTTTCGGATTTTGATTTTAATTCTAGCTTGAATTTTAAAGCTTACTTATATATTTATAAGTAAATTATATAAATGTATAATTTTAAATTTTAAATTTAATTTATATAAACCTTAGAAATATGAAATACTAAGGTTTTTGATTCTAACTCCGATCGATTAAGTTTTGTTTATTTACTTTTCATATAAACATATGAAAACGTTATTGTCCAAGATACAAGTTTTTATATTGAGTCTATAAATACGAGTAAATGAAAGTTACAGTATTTATATTTAAACACATTTAAAATTCTACGAATAATTCTTTACGGTACAGAAAGTTCCAGCAATTTGCCTTAAAGCACGATTCCATGCACCACTAATTTTCTTTTTATTTATTTAATTTCTTTTAATTTCTTCGTATTTATTTTATATTTTATCCTAACTTACGTTACTTATTATGTATGAAAATGAAGATCTATGATAATAATAATGTTTAAAAATGCCCAAAAGCAAATCCATAAGACTACTACATTGTAAATATGACTCCTATTTGCAATATCAAGATATATTATAATGATATATATTTGAGATATATTTGAGTATACGTTATAAATATGATTTCCCGTTGAAACATTCGGTTTGTACTTTATATTTGTTAGCTTAATTTTGTTCTATCTTTAAATTTATTTAATTATCATTTTTTTATTATTTCATATACGGTTTCATATACAACACAATTTGTTCAATTCAATTACCATTAACTACTACTACATGATTCTTATTATATCTTGTTGTATATTTGAATTTCCAATTAGCTCCTAATATCATGGTAAACTGCTTTCATTTCTATATTTCTTTATTCAAATGTATAAGGATTGATCTGATCAAAATTTGCATTATCTTTTAAATCCAACTGCATCAAAACAAATCCGATTCGGCAACTGAAATCAAATAGTAATTACTGAAAGGATGTTGTGTTTACATCCGTTTGAGAATAAATAGCCTATTTCGAAATAATGCGAAAAAAAACTTTGAATGAGATTTGCAAATGATGATTATAAAGAAAAAAAGAAACTTTGATTATAAACAAAGATCATAGCGCGATTTTATCGCCTATTTATCTGTCAGATATCACGCTTGTTCGGCGGACCACCTAGGAGGAAGAATCTACTGTATAATTAGCCAAATTTATCCAGCTCACTACTGCTTAAAGCCTTTATGTTATTCATGCGAAAATTAACGTAACATTAGGACGAGATTATTATTTCCATTGTTAAACAATTTAAATTAAAATGTTAACTTGTGGTGAATGGCATCGTGCCTTAAGGCAAATTGCTGGAACTTTCCATACCGAAAATTAAATATTTTAAATAAGCTTTAAAACTTAAATAACTGAGAACTATCGACGTAGGTTGAAAAGAAAAGCGTCACTGGATTTAAGTCATCAATTTTCCTGATAAAGATTGAAATAGCTTAGTTATTATTTATAAGAAATTATTTTTAAGTAAATAATTAAGATTATATCATTATCAATAAAATATTGTTAATATTATAACAAATGGAAAAATAACTATTGAGTTGCTTTTCCATCATGTCCATTTAGTATACAATGACTGACAATTGTAAATTCCCCAAATTTATTAAATGTGCTTAACTGGAAAGTTGTAAATAAAATAGAGAATAAAAAAACTGAAAACAATAGTTTTTTGGAAATCTCGAAATTTTTTTATCTATTTTCGAGAAGAAATATCGAAGCGCGTAAACCCCGCGTCGCAGTCTAACGGTTGAACCCATAAAAATATAAACAAAATTTGTGCTTATTTGAAAAATCTCTTTAAAATATATGATAATTTGATGTGCATCATTTTTTACCGCCAAACGCATTTTTTTTTATTGGTTTTAATCAGTTCTTTATTTTGCCAATTCTTATAAAATGTTTTTGGACCACTCAAATTGGACGCTAGATTCTCTCAAAAACTGATTAGCCATTTTTTGCTCTTCTTGTCCTGTATCTTTGAAACGGCTGAACCTGCCTTTGCACAAAAACTAACCCTGTACCCATCTATACAAATCGAATGTTTTTGTCATTCAAATCGGTTGATCCGTGTTCTCAAAATCGTCGACGAAAATTTGTATACGCACACACACACATACACATACACATCTCTATTTTTTTAAGGTATGCATGTTGGCACTGGCATTCAGAAACCTTTGAAACGTAAAGATATAAAAAAATTCATTTTCGATTTTTTGCGATTACTATAGTTAATTAATCTAAAGATAAATTAAAACAGAAATTCCATAATGTGTATCTACTTATTTAAAAATGTTATTCCCAATTTTAATCTATAATATTTTTTTCATACCAAACCATGTGTCAATAACAATTTAATTGGAATCTTAATCTAGCAATGAAAAAATGGATGCACATAAGGTACTGAAAATTTTACTAAAACCGAAATGGACGCGTCACGCCTAACTGCTGCCCAAAGCTAACGGGTCCGCTAATCCCTTATAAAACAGATTTATATCAAAATCATTTCGTTTTGCGTAAATCACTTTTCTTCGGACACGCACGATTAATTCAACGTTGTCAGGCGCTTCTCGTGGGTGTTCCCGATTCCTTTTTCGTTCTTAGTTAAGTTATAAATAACATAAAAATTCTATCCAAAAATATGTGAAATCGCCACGCTACGAAATGTTTTATCAAAACAGAAATAATACCTTTTGTTTGTGCAAAGGACTCGGTTCCCGAATAAAATCGGGTTGAATTTTGAATAATATAAATCGAGATTCTCGACCCATCCTTTCACGGCATTTCACGATCCCTTTCTTTTGAGCCAGTTAAGTGATTTTGAAAAATTTCAGGTAACAAATATTTTGTTCATGGTCCATTATTGCGACGCACAGAATCAAATAAAATTGGATTTTTGTGTGAACTCGTTTGTGTCGAGACAACGTCATTAAGAGAGAGGTTTCGGACGTAATTATGACTTGGTTCCAATTATAAACTTTACTTGAATATTTCCAATGTTTTTAAATTTCATCCCTCTCATATAATAATACATCTAAATACTTAGCAACCGGGTAAGTGATAGTGATCGTTTACGCCGAAAATCAATAACTAAACTTGCTTTTCATTGCCATTCCGGTAATAACTTTGCAGTATTGATATCAAAAGTACACTCAATCAAACCATGAATTTTGAGCACATTTAGAATTCGTCAGAAACACGTAAAGTAATCAGTTTATTCATAGGAAAATGATAAGAATTAACTTATTTTCGTGGATATCAAATATCTGCAGTGTTTGATTAATAATGAAGTAGTTCGGATTCTGGAGCAAAAGTGTATGGCATAATATCACCATAAAAATTGTTTATGTACACACAAATATGTATTGCTAACTATAAATAATTTCAATTTTTAGAAGAAAATGTATATCAAAAAGCTTTCTGTCATCTGACTTTTTCATGGTTGAGTATTTTTGAAACCATTTTACTAACATACAATAAATAATCTTATGTAATATTTTATGTATTTTTTGCAAATTTATTCAAAACAAAAAAATACAGAACCGCTGATTTTTAAAAATAAATCTTGTACCTCGCTTTATCATAAAAGTGAATGAAGTGAAAGCTATTTGATATTATTTTGCCCAGATCGAAAATTAACAAATCTAGGCATTTTATATTTATATATAAATTCTGTTCTAATTAATTAGTAGATATTATATATTCAGTTGACCGCTATTTTTAAAAAAGTTTGATGTATTATTTTTGTCAAACAGACTATTTTTTCTCATTGTGATTAATATGAAAACCCAAAAAATGATTCCGAGGAATATTTCATATTGTTTTCAGCTTTGTTTTAATATTCTAACAAAAAAAGAATTGAGTCACATTCCGTAGATAAAAAATGTGTTTCGAATAACCTTTTCGTCAAAATTTTGTTCAGATCCGATTGTTTTACATAAAATAGACATTTGTAGTAATTATTTAGGAAAATATTATTAAACTCAATGTTTATGATAATATGGAATTTTATATTTATAAATCTGGTTATAATTAAAGTGGAATCAAAATATGGTTAAGAATAACGTTCGTTGTTTAAATAATACCAGATTACATTTTATATAATGACTTTGCGATAAAACTGTTACAACCAGGAAGAGATTTCAAACTTACTGCGTGTTATGTCATAAGATCAATTTATTTAAAAAGATTAATAAAGATTATAAAAAAGGTTGATAATTTTTATATAATACCGTTTCCTAAAGGATGATCAATCGTAAGCACGCACTCTCAAAGAAATACTCTAATTTTGTAGTGTGGAGGAATGAAAAACTGCTCTGCTAAAAACTTAATGAGTTGTGTCTTTTATCTTTTAATAATGTTATTCACCTTTGCGTTATCTGCCTAAGTTTCGGGAGCTTTTACCCTTTTGTATGTCAGTTTTGTTTAAGACTCGCAAGCACAATGGGCCGCGATTTCGTAGTGTAGGAATCCATTGGCGAGACGGCAGTTTCAGTTAGAATTCAATACCAAAGGCGTAGAGCTAATACTACTAAATCAACTATTATTGAATTTTTTTTTAAAAAAAACAGCTATCAGTACCTTACGTCCTATGAGCTGTTGGGCTGAAACTTCACCTTACTTCGTATTTATAGATGATATCCCAATGGTTATTCCATCCATATTTGATGATTTTTGTTATTAGAATTAATCTAATAGGGCTGACTTTTTATTGGTGCAGCAATGCCGGGTGAGGGCTATTTTCACTTGGAAACATATTGGTATCTATATTTCCAAGTGAAAATCGTTGTCACTGCTGCCTGACAACAGGCTGCTCGAAGTGGGTATCGAACCCGGGACCTCTGAAACAAATCCCGTCGCTCTTAACCGCTTACCTACGGGCGAGCCCTTTATTGAATATAATCGAACTTCGGCGTCGACATTAACGAGCGTCATCTATAGACGACATCCACTTAACGACAGTGCGAATGTAATGCCTATAGACGACACGTGTGTCGACGTGTGCTTCAATATTTATCACACTAAGTTCAATTGTTGAGAATTTTAATTTGTCATTGTAGTTTTTAGATTTTTAGAAGTGTAATTTTTAACTTTTTACATATCCAATGTCTTCTTAATTTTTAAGGAATTTTACGAAACATTAGTACTTAATTTAATCAGTGTGAAATACGAATTTTGTGGTACCATTTTTTACAATGATTTTATTGTACATAACCTTGATCTGATATTTCAACCGAAATATTCATCAGCAGAGGCCGAATAGCTATTAATTTAATTAATCTCTTGTAAAATTGCTTTTTTAAAACTCAATTTATTTTTTTATTTATTATTTCTTACTTATTATTATTTATTTATTACACTTTTGTTAATCTAGAGGTTTAGTTGGTCCTTTTTACTCCACTCACATGTAAGTTTTTATAGAGTTTATGAAAAGAAACACTGTTGAATCCAACTTAAGAATAACAATACATTTTACAAAACAATTAAATAACGTATACCTAAAAATTATATACAGGTATGATAAACTAGATACTCACATCCAAAAAAACTACCAATAAAAAAAAACTTTTGGTATGAATACTTTGGTTTTCTTTTACCTCTTTAAAGCGACGTCGTAAGAACTAATAAGGTGGTGGCTCGTTATACATCTTTTGCCTTCTACTTTAAAATAGCGTCACAAAAAATTGTACTTTGCTTATGTTTGAGATACTGATGGATTTACTCGCAGGCCTTATAAATCATGTTTTACCTATGTATTGGGTAATAATTTTGAGAGCTCCGTTTATAGGTTTATCAATTCAGATAAAATAATGTAAGTAAATATTTATAAATTCAACATAGTTTTACTTCATTTATTTTTCTTCGATTTGAAAATTGTATTTAACCCTAGAACGGTATCTGCACGCTTCCGAGGCGTAGGTGGAAGTCCCGTAACGCCGGGCGGCACCTAACGCCGGACACTCTGTTTAACACATATTATTTAAGCGAGTATAAATCTTCTAACCTAAGTCATAATTTAATGAACATTTCGTAAAATATTTTTTGATTTATTTATAAATAACCTTAGATGTCCGGCACTCGTGTACTTCCCCCTACATCCAGTTTTTTGTACTCATATTAGATACTTTTGTCATAGAAATTTTGAAACTGTTTGTTACTAAACCAGAGTTTTATATCTGAAATAACCTTTGATGATATCACAAAGTATACAATGACAAAAAACGGATAAAAAGTCACTTAAGCACAGTATCATTCTAAGGTTAAGTCAATGTTTAGAAAACTATAAATATATTTTCAATTGATATGAAATAATATTATTAATCGTACAACATTGTAACTACGAAAATAAAGCTCAGTTCGCCGCAACTGCATCGTTTCTCGCCACGCGAGCCGTAGCCCGCGGCCGACACACGGCCGGAGGATCTCCTATAACTACCGGAAAAATTGCCGCGCGTTTTAGAAAAAAATACTTGCCAAAAAACATCGACACCGCGCTAAACACCGAGAAGAGACGGAAGGATGGACAACAATGAATACAACTAACATTGATGCGATGTTGTATAATAAACGCCATCGCTGCCACCAATTTATAAAAATATCGCGAATCGTTCTTAAGTGGGTACAAAATATATTGCATGTGTCTGTGTTTTCAACGATTCGTTAGCACGACGCTTCTTCATGTTCCGTTTTAGATGCTGATTTTTTGCCTTTTTCGCGTCTTTACTTTTAATATCTATTATATAAAGCCGTTTTTTCTTAAATTATGGCGTTTAAGAGATTTATTGATTATCGTATTTTTATTGGACTTGACTCATGATCGTAGCGTGATTTTATTAGCACATGCTTAGTAGTCTTTGTATTGTTATAAAGTTTCACATCAACTACTTTAGAATACTAATTAACAGATTCAAAACTTGAAAGAAATACGAAGTGTTTGAAAACACATATTGAACTTTATAATGTTTATAATCGATTTTAATTCAAAAATTAATTTTTCAAAATTACGTTTCATAACATAAAAAATATTTAATATTTTATTACAATTTTGCTCGTGCGTAAGTTCTAATTTTTCAACTTCCCATAGGGTAAGTTAAAGTAATCGCAAAATATTGGGAAATGAAAATTTTTATATATCTTTACTTTTATCTTCAAAGGTTTGTGAACAATTTGACATACCTTAGATAAAATGGATGTGTATATTGTTGTGTGTGTATGTGCCTGCATGTATGTGCGGATACAAATTTTTGTCGACGATTTTGTGAACACGGATCAACCGATTTGAATAATTAAAATAAACATTTGATTCGTATTGATGGGGAGACGTGTTGGTTAGTTTTTGGCAAATGCAGATCCGGCCGCTTCGGATATACGGGGCAAAAAATGTCAAAAACGCTAATTCAGTTTTTGTGTTAATGGAGCGTCTGATTTTTGAATGATTCAAAAAACATTTTATTTGTATTAACAAAGATGAAGAATTGATTAAATTTTTGGAAATGCAGGTCTAGCCATTTTGGTGATTCAATGAAAAAAGTAAAAAAAATGCTAAAAGGCGGACAAAAATGATCATTAGACATATGCACATCAAATCATCAGATATTTTATAGAGATTTCAATAATAAGTACAATTTTTTACATAGATTGCGACGTGGCGCTTACGCGCTTTGGTATTTCGTCCCTACAAAATATAAAAAAATATTTCGAATTTTTTGAAGTCATTTTGTTAGAAATTTCAAAATTATTAAAAATCTAATTTTTCAGTTTTCCAAAAATTTTAAAATTTTTAAAGCTTTTTTAAAAAAATAATTTTTTGGTACGGGAAGTTCCTGCAATTTGCTTTACGGCACGATGCCATGCACCACTAGTTAAAATATATTATGCACTGACTGTTAGTAAGTACGAGGTCTGTTCAAAAAGTTTTCGTAATTTTCGTTTTTTCAAAAAAATATTTATTTATTCGTCTACATTAATGTGGTCCCCTTCAAAGTAGTCCCCCCCAGATATAATACACTTATGCCAGTGTTTTTTCCAATTTTCGAAGCACCCTTGATATTCACTTTTTGATATGTCCTTGAGCACTCTCGGCGATTTTCTTCAATCGAGGAAAACCGCCGTCCTTTCATGGGTCTCTTCAACTTTGGGAATAGGAAAAAGTCACACGGAGCCATATCTGGTGAATTTCATATTACATAGCAAAATGCATATTAAGTGTGGAATGTCTGTGTGCATAACTAGCTCCCACCGCAATGCTCGAATGGAGCAGAGTTTGCCTGAGGCGACAGAAGCACGCGCCAACTTGACCACGATACTAACTAGGTGTATACGAGCGATTCTCAAAATGGTGAAACAAACATCGATATGAAAATCGCATATAACAATAATGGATATCTATTGTTCAAACGTCTCTAATTATCAATGTAAATTAATGCAAATGCAAATGGTCTTTGACTTGAGATATTCACACTTGAAAAAAATACTTTCAATTAACAAAACGCATAATTTTGCATCACTCATATATATTATGAGCACATGTAAATATAATGTATCTTTGTAGCTACTATACTTAAAAACACTAGTTTATACTTAAATATTTCTTATTGTTTAAACGTCTCATTTGTCACTGTTATGCAAATGTTGTGTTTCGTTGATATGAAACTTTCACGCATATTAAAAGTAAAAACTTTTATTTGAAAAAAAGCGCGTAATTTTGCATCATTCTATATACATAAACAAAAATTTGTACATCTTTTAAGATATTACAAAATATACAAAATAAATATGAACCCTTAATTAGCTATTTACACTTTGATCATTTTGTATTTAATTTTTAATTGACATGTTTTTGGTTATAATTAAAATTGTTCATAAACTTAAATAAAATATCATCTTATATAAAATTTGTAAACTTTTACACTTGTTTTGCATCACTATAAATCCATAAACTTACGTAAATATATTTGAAATTTATATATTTTTGAAGCTATTATTCTTAAAAAAAATTCTCTACTAAAATACTATATTTCATTGTTTATATGTCTCAATTTTTATGAAAATGTTATGTTTTGTTGACTTGAATCTGTCACGCTGCTAATAGATAGGTACTTTTACATAAAAGCACCTATTTATGCATCATTGTTAATACGTAAACTTATATAAACATATTACAAATTTCATTTAAATATTTTAAACTATTATAGTTAAAGTTTAAAATTCATAACTTTTACACTTACTTAACACACTTTGAGCGTTTGATTAGAATTAAATTAATTTTATTTGACTTATTATGGTATATAATTAAAATTATTCATATACGCAAATAAAATATTATTTCATATAATATTTATAAACTTTCATTGTTCAAACGTCTCTAATTGCCAGTGTAAATTTATGAAAATGTTATGTTTCGTTAACCGGAAAGTTTCAAATTGTTAAAAAAAATACTTTTACTTGAAAAAAGCTCGCAAATTTGCATGACTGTATATGTCTGTGCAAAAATCTGCATTTTTAATTTATTCCATAGACAAGATATATTTGTTTTGAACTAGATATGGTAATTACTGACTCCCAAAATTTATAATTAACCAATAATTTTCCTTTTTAATTTCCATAAATATCGTGTTAAATGATTTATTACTTCCTATTTAACTTACTCATCCTTCTCTTACTGCCCTTAATTCTATCATATCTTAGTATATTTATTTATGTTTTTTTATAGAATTTTTCCATTATTTTCAATATCATATACATACTTGGGCTCGCCCGTAGGTAAGCGGTTAAGAGCGACGGGACAACGATTTTCACTTGGAAATATAGATAGCAATATGTTTACAAGTGAAAATAGCACTTGCCTGGCATTGCTGCACCAATAAAAAGTCAGCCCTATTAGATTAAATCTAATAACAAAAAATCATCAAATATGGATGGATTAACCATTGGGTTACCATCTAAAAAATACGAAAAAAGGAGAAGTTTCAGCCTAACAGCTCATAGGATGTAAGTTTCTGATTGCTGTTCAAAAATAATTGAAAAAAATATACATACTTGTAAATTTCAGTTTAATATAGTTTATTATGTAATTTGAATGATCGTATTGATATCAATTGGATAGGTGTGCAATTTACTATTATTTTTTTGTATTTACTTATAATAGACAAATAAAGTATAAAAAACTAGAAAAAAAGTTATGGTAAATATAACAATAAATAAATTTGATATAATTGCGGGTACATAGTTTTCAATTTTTTCGTCTTTTCTGATTTTAAACTTTGGGAACTATCCCTGCGGCGTCCGACTTGACCACGCGACTCTTAAGCAGTCTCATTAAGGGCTGAAGGGCATCGGACGAGTGACCAAAACACGTATTTGGGTCTTTTATCTTTCATAGAGACCGCTGGACCACACGTGCGCCCACATCGACCTTTTATTTCATATCCGTCCTCACGGAAGCGGAAATGGTACCATATCATTTTTTGCGAAATAAATAACGGTGTGCAATTTTTATCTGCTCTGTAATTTTCAAACCCGAATTAATTGTAAGTCGCTATTACTTTGGTGATTATACGGTTTGTTTTATATAAATAATACATCTTTGCTCTAGCTACACAATAATTCACACCAGAAAACCTATATTCATTGCATTAAGGTTTACACTCAACTCATGTAGGTATATTATATTGATATTAAATCTAAAACTAAAATTATAGAGACTGAAAATGCGACAACTAATTTTTTTTGTTTTTTTTTTGGAATTTGAAATAATATATTTTACATATTAAACTACAATGCTTATTGTTGACAAATGGAAAATTGTGAGTGCTTTATTTAAGTATATTTAACTTCCCGTAGGGCAGTTATAGTAATGGGCCGACAATCGAAAATGAAAATTTTGAAGGTTTCTGAACATTTTGGCATACCTCAGAAAAAATGGATGTGTGTGTGTGTTTTGTATGTTTTGTATGTCCGCATTTTTTGTCTACGTTTTCGGGCGCACGGATCAACCGATTTGAATGGTTCAAAAAACATTCGATTTCTATTGATAGGAAGATGTGCTGACATGTTTTTGGCAAAGGCAGGTCTAGCCATTAAGGAGATATGGAGAAAATAGTGCAGAAAATACAAATCGAGTTTCTGAGAGAACGGAGTATCCGATTGGATTGATCTAAAAAACATTCATTTTGTAATGATTGGGAGAAGAGGTGATTAGTTTTTGGCAAAGGCAGGTTCAGCCATTATGAAGATACAGAGCTAAATATACAAAAAATGGCAGTTTTTGAGAGAACTAAGCGTCCGATTTGAATGATTCAAATAATTTCTGATTGTTTCAACAAAATAATTGCCTATGGAAAAAAAATTGTTCCAAAACTTTTTTTTCAATTTTTTTTTCAAAAAAATAATTTTTTTTTGTTTATTGAAAATAATTCAGATTTTAATTTTACGGTACGGGAAGTTCCAGCAATTTGTCTTAAGAAACGATGCCATGCATCCCAGTTATTTTTTGCATCAACTAAACCGAATAAATTGGTTTATCTGTTAAATTGTGTTGAATTAATTTGCAGCAAAGAGGCTATATCTCACCGCCAGTTATTTTTTGTCTCTTAGACAGAATAGTTATTTTGGTAGTTGCTTGGATGACGAACAACATTATATGAGTTTAATGCCACTAGTTCAAACCAACAAAAAAGACAAAATATTTTAATAATTTTTATGTTATAATTTTGTCTTTGTTTTATTCACATATGACAACTGTCCGTTATTAAATGCCAAAACAATAGCAATTGTTTAGAGAATTTTAAGAAAAAAATTAAAATTAAAAAACCATTTAATTTTCTTCAATTTCTCGATTCTTTTACCTTTTACCGTTTTGCGCAGAACACAAGGTAAACTTTCTCCTTCATCTGGGCGGCATTTCGTAAAACAAAAGAATTCATCTAGATCATCGGCGTTACTCTGTGTAATTAGATTTTATGTCGGCAATACTTTTGCTTTGCGGTCAAAGACGTCCTCTCAAATACGAATGAAGCATGAATGCTTTTTCCGATAGATCGCAAATTTTGATAAAATGAAATACACTCGTATTTCGTCAGGTAAATATCAGACGCGTGCCCCGTGCTAATCGGGGGATGGTTTTGAAGGGTATTCTTGCATATGTTGTTATTGAATATAAGGGTTGGAAATTCACTAATAGTAAAGTCGATAGCGAAATTTATTAATTTTCACATATATATTCTGCTAGAAAGCAAAAAATTGATTGTCTTTTTTTGCACCATAGGCGTTGTAAAATAGGACAGGCAGAGTGGCAAACAGATCAATGTCTTATTTTGAATATTGAAGGGATTTTACGAAGTAACAGTTACAAAATTCAATCTATGCAAAATATAAATTTTGTGAGCACATTTTTTACAAAGAATAATACTGTTTATAACCTGGATCTAGTATTTTGTCAAAATTTTATTTTTAGTTTTTTTTGTTTAAAAATTCTTGACAATTGAATAAAATCATTTTTGTGCATGGTTAAGGTTTCGTTATTATTGAACTTAGAAAGGTGAAGATCTTAAATTGAGATGATGCAATTAATTCAGATTTGGAAATTTTATTACAAGGATTATAGCTAGTTATCATATTTATGTTGGCTTTAGTACTTATTTTTATTATAGTATAGTAGTATTATAAATATAAAACCAAAAAGATTCTACGAAGGCGGTAATAGTATAATTTAAGATAAATACAAATAAATTAATTTTCAATTATGTATTTTTAACTTCCCGTAATAGTAATAGCAAAAAAATTTAAAATAAAAAAATTTAAATATCTTTACGTTTCAGAGCTTTCTGAACATTTTGGCATACCTTAGAAAAAATGAGTTCCGTAACATTGTTTGTCCGTTAACTGCGACCGGCGCTTGCGCGCTTCTATATTTCGTCTCTATGCAGATAAAACAGCGCGTTTGAAAAAAGTTCAAAATTTTTGAAGATATAAATAAAAATCTTTTTTTTCAGTCATGTTTTTTCAAAAATTTCAAAATTCTCAAAAATCAAATTCTTTCAAAGTATCAAAAAAGTTAAACTTTTTAAGTTGGTACGGGAAGTTCCTGCAATTTGCCTTAAGGCAAGATGTCATACACTACTAGTATTTAAAATTCAAAACTAAAATAATATTCTATTTAATCAATGCAACTTTTCATTATATTGTTTTATAGGCTCTTACATTTAAAAATACTTTAGGCCTTGGTTTAGCCTGAAAATAATTTTTATAAAAACGTTATTTAATGTAGCAAGAACTCTTGTTGTTGTCTTCGTTTTTCGCTCATAAAGTGAGAATTATATGTTCGCGTTTGTGAGCCATAAAATACGCTTGGCACGCGTTAGATCCTGCACGAAAATCCATTCCTATTGTCAGGTGATCATATTTTGTTTTCTTTGTGATATTTAAACACATTCAATAATACGAATTTTACATTTAAACGCTTGTTATATGCATAATAACAGAGCTACAAGTTAAATCTCGGCCTATTATCTGTGGTTTTGCTGATGTGTCTTTTTTGTTGGACTGACTAAATCATACAATTGGTTACTGTCAGTAAACGTTTAGCGTTTTTTAAAAACTGACATTTTTTGATAATTGGATGGTTAATAGATTTTTGTTTGTGTTTACGTATACAAAGATACAAAGATACATAGTTATGAGAATAACACAATGTTTTTTTTCATAAATTGCTATAATGGTTAACGGCTTAGATATAAGTATAAAAAGCAATATGCATAAATATAAGCAATTAAAATAAAGCATTTCCTTTTAATTGCAATGCTTATGTAGTTTTAAGTTAAAAATGAAATACTTTGCAAAATTATGATTTTTTAATTTAATAAATCAATCATATTGTTTGGATCATTATGATAAAATCCTCAATAATTTTGGTTTTAATGCGTTGACGTTGGGTGGTCTGGTGGACCATGCTGTAAATTTCAAAAAATAAATATTTAAATTAATTTGAGAAACAAATCATAAACTGCTTAATAAATATCATAAATATTTAAAAATAGTATATATTATATTAGACGGCGAGCGGCTACTTTGTTTCATATCTGTCAATATAAAAGTTAACATGAAATTTATGGTTTGTTGATTAGTCGTTAGCGTCAAGACGGCAGCCTTTGACTTAAACGTTCGAAATCATTGTTAGGAATCATTCAAAAATTAATTTTAGAACAAATAATATCAAGATTTATTATTAGATATAATTCCATGTGCGTTATACATAAAACACACACACACAAATATAAGTTTCCAATAATTTCCAACACAAAGTATTGAAACAAGGTCGAAAACTTTCAGACCAACTCGTATGTATGAAATTCTATTTATGATATGATTATGTGGTAGTAATTCTATTTTTAATTAATGCATGTAATTGACTTGCACAAACTTTATTTTTAGATATGGTTTATCTATCCCCTTATTATAAATGACATAATTTTTTTTATAATTTTTGTGTTTATTGTGATTCAAAATGAAACTTTCATTCAAATGAAAAAGATAATTATAAAGAATAAAATATCGCTACTATCTAAACAATAAGTATTTTTCATTAATCTGAAAGTTTCATTATATTTATATTCCCTGAATGACTATATATATTGTGTAAAGCGGGACATCAGTGGAAAAAAGTCTACCACAAATATCTCAAAAACAAGTAAAGTTAGTCATTTTTTAACAACAATATTTGCAAGTAGACGGCAAAAGATGCGTAACCAGCCATTGTCTTGAATCAAGCAACGTCGCTATCAGGAGATAAACGGCCATGTTTGACAATCTGTGAAAAAGTATTTTCTCTTGTTGCTGTTTTTTTTTGATTGTAGCAATATTGTTCAGCTTAAGGGACCTATAATTTTTAAGAATACGTCATTTGATTGTTTTATAAGATGTATTGTTATTTTAAGCTAGATGCAACAGATATTTTTTATATAACCTCCATAAAAGCTTGCATGTGCTTGGGGCAAAAAGGACAACTTTACCTTTACCATGGCAAAAGAAAATTGTAAATATAAAAGTAAATTAAATTAAAAAGACAGTTTTAAAAGAGGTAAATTAAAAGAATAGTTATTCCAATTCTTCTGTTGAATATTTCTAATAAATTACTAGATCAAGGTTATATACTGTGTTATCTATGTAAAAAATGTGTTCATGAAATTTATATTTTGCACTGGTTAAATAACATCATTTCGTAAAATCCTTTTAAATTTCAAATTTAGATATTGAATCTATTTGCCCCCTGGCTGCCTTTTTTTACTCAGCATAAATTTTAGAAAAACAGTAAAAGCACATTTCTGTAATTAGGAATTAACTGAGAATTTTATTGAACATAGTTTGATAGTTGCTTGTTTGATACGAATTATATATTGTGATGAAGTTTATTTGGTTTAGAGTAGACCGTATAATTACTTAAAGTCAAATTGGATCTTTGTGCTCTACCCTATCCTATTTACCAAAAAAGAAAAATTCTTTAAAGAGATGTCATTGTATCATTTATTTAAATTTATATGCGGGACAGTAATTTTTTTTCATCACTATTTTATTAATTTAATTTACTATTTCATAGTCAATTATTTCCATCTGATACTATAATATGTTATTGGTGTGCAGCCAGTACAGTATGCACTATATTTTTATTGAACTGATATTTGCTCAATAAAAACAGATAGTTATCACAGAAAATATAATATCAAACCTTTTACAAAACATAGAGCACCGATGTGTATAAATGTTTTTTATTGGATCTCGAATTGCCTACCGAAATCATGTTGTTCTACCAGGGTGGTCTTCGCTTAGACGTATTAATAGTATTGTTTTACTCAGTTCTGACACTAGAACCCGTCAACCAGCATCATGCAAAACGATATCATGATTCTGATGCGATATCTTTTAAAACTGTTGTTGATCTGATGTTTCAGATCAGATGATATGATTCATCGCAGCTCGAGTACGAAATTTGATCACGAAAATGAATCCATGAAATAATCAAATGGGATAAATATTTGTGAATTTGTACAGATATTGACGATTGATTCGTTCATGAGCTTTCGGATAGATATCTAATCAATCTAATTATTTTAAAACTAAACATTTTTTATTCTTTGTCACTTGCTTACTGTTATTCAAGTTTTTTTCACTCATTGTCAATGTATTTTTCAAATAATTTTTGTGTGTTTTACCTACTCAAGAAAAGTCAAATTGCAACTCAAAACGAAAACAAAAAACTTTTTGTTTATATCTATATACCTATCATCATCTAAAAAAATATTACATATATATTTATATAGGGCGAGGCCCTATTTTACTTTGAGCTATTATTTTGTGAAAACCAAACCAATTATATCACAACAAATAACACATACCAAACAAACAACTATCTGACTAAGTTCAGTAAAATTTCCAGCTAATTCATAGTTGTAGGAATATGTATTTTTTATGTTTTTCAAACATTAGTTACTTGCACCTTTTTGCCCCAACGGAGGGGGGAAGTAAAACGGGACAGCTAGTGGGCAGAAAGATCGATCCACCAATTTATTTTTATAGATTTTATAGAATATTAGCTACATTATCCAATCAATGCGATACAGTTTAATTATTAAGTTGAAAAACAAAATTAAAAATTACAATCTTAATAGTATTTAGATTTTACATATTTTGTAAATATGTATTTTTGAACATAATAAACAAAAAAATATCAATTATTACTACTACTTCATAAATCTTACTTTGGTAGTTATTTCTGTTCAGTTTATTATAATCAGGCTCGGGGATGTGGACGGTTATGACACTCGTCCTTTTCTTGTATGATTTGATTTTATCACTAATCCACGATATTTAAGGACAGTATTTTAGTATTTCCTCGTAGACAAAGTTTAAATTACCATTTAATTTCCATTTTTCCAGCTAACTGGTTAACAAAATTATTGCTGATAAAAAAGGTGGCACAACCGTACCCAATCTCTCTACTTCTTGTTCCAAGCACAACAAAATACACACATATACATGACTCATCAATCCAATGTATAAATAACATTTATAAAATATTTTTTGCATCCAAACTGCTTTGAGAAAATTGTAAACCTGATAAAAACTTTAACGTATGTTTGATATTTTTTTATAAATCATTTCCTTAATTCATATTCCTGATTTAATAAAAAAGAGAAAAAAATGAGATCCGTGGGTAACCCATATCACGTAAAAGTAAAGAGACATCTTGTAAATAATTCATTCGATGACAATTATATGATAATTTTGAACAGTTTTATTGGGTAATATTAATAATCGTGAGATAAGCTTTTCACCTGTCTTCATAGAAAGCCCATGTACCCGGTTGCCGGAATTGTATTGTATGTTGGTGTTCATAATATTCGATATATTGTGGACAAAAACATTCATTTTTTTTTAATTTTATTTTATTGTTGATTCTATATGATTATCAGCTCTATAAAAATATTATATTATAAAGTGACACGTTTTTATTATTTAGCAATATCTTCATCGGTGTTATACTCGTGCGATCATGTTTAAAATATGTAATTATAATATAAAATTAGCTTTAATTATATTAGTCATTATAACAATCTTTTTAAAATATAATATATATACACATGCATTTACATACACACATATATTATATAAATAATGTATAATTTATAATTCAGTCTCAATTGAAAAATCGAGTTATGCGGGTTAGGTTTCATTGAAACGATATATTTCAAGGTACAGAAAAGTTTTCGTATTATGCGAGAAATTCTATTAAGCAAGATCGTCTTAACAAGGTTCTACTGAAGAAATATCCGCAGTGAGTTTAAAGTGTTCTCGGAACATGTATGAATTACATATTTTTTAATTCTTTTATAATTTGTGATCACAAGTAAATAGTTAAACGCTTTTATTCAGCGGTTCTACAATTCAGCTATCTACAATATTAAGCATTTCTTTATATATATTTCGTAATAGTTATTTACTGTAAGAGATTTACTAATGAAGCGAACTATAACAACACTATATTCAGAAGATAGTATGTAAATTTATTAAACGTTAATTTATATGTAAAATAAATAAAGTTAAATAGTTTAATGCTTGTTTTAGCGTTCCTATCCATAATATTGATAATTTTTTATATAGTTTATAATAGTTTATTTATTACAGTAAGTAACTTGATTCAAAAATATGTCAAAAAGAAATGTTAAAAAAATCTATTGTAAGACTTGTGAAAATTTGAAACTATGCAGAATAATGTTTCGATTTGATTTTGAAAGAATTTATTATATATTTTATAATAGTTTATTTAAGGAATTTATCAACTATGCAAACTACACTAACACAATATATATGATATCGTATCTCGATTTACCATATATGTCAAAGAAAAATTATCGGTAGACTCATGGGACGTTCATTAATTACGTGGGGGAGGGTGTATTTATTTTTTACCTGAATTTGGAATATGTAATCCAAAATTTTTAATGAAAATTTTAAAGTTTTACTTTTTTTTAGGTACTAAATATATACGTTATGTTTGGTGAGGGTTGGAGGTAATAATAAATATCACCAAGTATCACCAAGGATGGAGGGTGGGGGTGCTAAAATCTTAAGAAATCGATCACGTGATAATTGGACGGTCCCTTATATGCAATGAAATAACTTAAAAGTATTATTGCTTTAAGATATTAAAATTTGAGAAATGGGAAATCGATACAATATGTCTTTCTTTGATGTCTTTCTTTTTTTTGCAACAATTTTTAAATTTACAATCGAATTACTCGTAATATCGATGTTCTAATATCGATTTTCAACAACTCCACAATGTGACAAATGACAAGTAGCGCATTAGGTATCGTTGAAAGGAGATAATAAATATGAGGCGTGTAAAATATATGACTTTGTGCTTATTGTCAATGTCTCGAGGATCCTCTCAAGAGAGCTTAACGCGATTATCATCTCGCACAGAGCTTCTGAACTTCGGCAGGTACGAATCAAGAATTCTGTTTGTATAGGGAAGGCGATGTCGTTGACAATAGAAATATTAGGTAGATATAAAAATATTATTTTAGGATGGGAATCGATGCATGCAAAACACATTGTGGTGTTTTTGGTCATTTTTTATCCGTCACTTTTTTATTTTATATGCCGCCAATATTCTTTAAAAATAATTTGGCAAGTTCATATAACATTATTCTGATACATCTGTGAATGTTGTTGACTGTACGACTAGGATACAATCATCTATTGTTATTGAGTTGCGAAAATTGTGATTTAAATTAATCTGTCTGAATTGATTAGAAGAATATCATAGTTGAGTAGAATGGCTAAAAAACGAACCTTGTGATTATCATTTTAAATGAAATAGAAATACATTTGAAATACTATTTGATGTAAATTTACATAAATTTTGGAACTATTCCAATTTTCACAAAATATAGTTTCAAGGTAGCTTAGATATCAATTTGTGTAACTTTTACTTTATTTTTTTTAGTTGGACCCATTTTCTATTTTTTCAGCTGAGCAAAATATCACAGAAATAATATCTTTTTATTTTTATTTTATTCGGCCTAATTGCACGCAATTATCATTCATAACTTTACGGAGGAAAATTGATTAATTATTATATTTTTATGGATTCAGCTTAACAATAATGAGTTTTGCAATAATTAGTTTTTTCTACTTTTATTTTCTTTCGCATTATTGCACAATTGTAATTAACATAACTTAAGGATAGGGTAGGCAGGGTTAAAGGTCTGCGGGTAAAAAGGTCCACCACCATTACCTCAAAGTAAAGTTATTATTTTTTTAACAACAATTCGAATATTGTTGTTAAAAATTCTTAACTTTACTTAGTAGAGG
>NW_020538040.1:157676866-157713246 GCF_003426905.1 Ctenocephalides felis
TGTTCACTATTTATTATCAAATTTTCTAAAATAACTATTGGCTATATTACATGCATGTATGCATTAACAAATATAAAGTTAGGTATTAATTGCAATATAGTTAATTGATTTTGAATTATCTCTATCCTCCCTATCAATAGGATCAAATGCTTTTTGAATCTTTCAAATCGATTGATCTGTGTTCCCAAAAACGTGGACAATAATTGTATCCACATATGCATACACACACACATACACATACACACACATCAATTTTTTCTTAAGTATGCCAAAATGTTTAGAAACCTCTGAAACGTAAAGATAAGCAAAATTTTTATTTTTCGATTTTTGGACGATTACTATAACTTACCACAGAAAGTTAAAAATCTAAACTAGTCCACTTATTATTAGGGAAATAGACGAATTGATGAACACACGTAAGGCTTTTTGGATAGATAAATAGAGGAAATATTAGATTATTATTATGAGTCATCGGTCTTTTGGTATAAAATTCCAACTAATACAAAGTCAATAAAGTTTAAAAATTGTATTAGAGATCAGATTTCATTATTCTTTGAATAAATTTCAACACAATAATAAAAAATATCAAGATATCAGTAGAAGTTGATTACAATACCTTTTGATTAAGGGAATAAAAGCTGAAGCAGGAGCGACAACATATATCACCGCCCTAGAACTAACAAGATAGAAAATCTGAAAAAAGTGTCTGAACTAGAAATATTGGCCCGTGTCGGCGCGCCAGCTTGTCGCTTCTCTTTATTTTTGCAATATTAGCGAACAATGACTGTGCACTTTTTAATAGACTTTTTCGCTTTGTTTCCATTAGTCAGTGATTAGTTTCCCCAAATTAATTATAGATCTAGTTACATAACACGATGGACTCGTGCGCTGCGTTTGTGATATATTCCATTCGTCATTGTACAAATTCACCTACGCTTTTAAATTTAATATCAGCGACTAGACGAAATCTAACTTATTATTAATAGGATACATGTTTCTAGTTTGCTAAGTGTAAAGGCGATTTTCAGGTCCGAATTAGAATGGTTTTATAACAGACCCATTCGTACTCTGATGAAATCGTTATATAATTTTTCATCAAATCAAAGTCACATGAGACTGAATGGTCATGTACATATCACGTGTTTATAATTGCAATGCTCATTAAAATTAATCAAATATTTAATGTATTTACATTATATTAATTTTAAACGTTGAATAAATCATCGCACAACATCGTCTAATTGTTATTAAATTCCATTCCATAGATTGTAAAATTAAATAAATACGATGAGCACAATTGAATGCAACAGTTGAAACTAAAAGTCCTAAAATAATCAATTACAGCAAGAGAAATATCAAAACAATTTTCTATTTACAGAAATCATTTACAAATGTAATCTATTTTATGGGAGAAAAAAATTAAACAATTTGTCGCAACATTAATTTTAGATTTCAAGGGTTTAAACTTCCACATAGTTTAAACAAAAGTCTTGATAACTTAAAACTATTTACTAAATATAGTTTAGTACATATACTATATATATATATATATATCAATATATTTTTAATAAATAAATAAAAATAAATCTATAAAACGAAATTTATTATTAAACAAATGCAGAATATAAATTTCATTGGCACCTTTTTAGAGAGATAGCACTGTACGTATATAATCTTGATTTGGTATTTCGTCAGAATTATTTGAGTTGGAATAACTATTTATTTAATTTATCTTTTGTAAAATTGTCATTTTAAACTTAATTTACCCTATTATTTTTTATTGTTTACGCCTTTGCCAGGGTAAAGAGCTTTTACAGAGGTTATATAAAAAACTATTGAATCTAACTTAAAATCAACAACATGTTATAAAACAATCAAATTAGGTATACTTAAAAATTATATTAAGGTTTCGTATACTAAACAACAGTGCTCACAACCAAAAAAATATTTGTTAAAAGCAGAACTATTAAAAAAACTTTTGTTATGAATTTTCGAACCTATGAATCTTAAAACCTTATATGAATCAAGGTGATAGCAGATTATACATTATTTTCCCTCTACTTTCAAATACTGCTGTTAAAAAATTCTCAACTGTAATGTTTTTGAGATATCGGTGGTGGACCTTTATACCAGCGGACCTTCAAGCCTTACTCTATCCTATTTTATATTAATAATGAATTCACTCATTAAAATTATGTCTTATATACTGAACGCCTTAATTTTGTTTTTTTCTGAAAAATTCGACTGGGCAAAAACTCTACGTCTAAAAGGTTGAATATATCTGCGTATCTTTCTGTATTTTACAAAGTTCTTACATTTTTTATTTCAACAGTACCATCATTACTATTGTTTGCATTATTATTGCGAAATAAGCTCCTTATTGCTTTAATTCTTCTTTTATGTAACTTTACATGCGAATGTATGTACAATTTGAATATTCTTCAACGTTTCCGAATCTCAGAGTTCATCTTTTAGCATACAGCACCCAACAAAATCGTTACATCATTTTCAGCTTGCGCCGACAGAAATGTATATAATTATGTTTTTCTCGAAGTAATTGATGCCCTATTAAGTCATATTGTTATGTAATATGGTTAAGTTTTTTGCATCTCTTCTTTTAAGACCGCAAATGTGGATCATATCACACATAACGGTTTTCTGGATGCTATTATTTCAATACTTTTTTTATATAAGTAGAAACGATAATAATTAATTTATTAATTAATAATTTTAAACCCTATAGAGACACACTATAATAAATATTATAAATTTCCTTAACTATTACTTAGGGATTTTTAAAAAATGAGTTTGAAAAGCAATCGAAAGATGTACTGAAGATGCATCATTGAATTTTTATCACTTTCCAGATTAATCACTTTGAATTTTATCTACTCTTTGCCAGAATAAATACTTATTGCCTTACAGCATGAGAGGTATGAGACATTTTCCGTGAAAGAAACCAATTATTTAATGATGATAAGAATTGTATCAATATTGCAAAAAGTAAACACCTATAAAATAATATTTCCTACAAAGTGTTATGTGTGACAACGGATTTAGTTACTTCAATTTAGTTACTTCGAAAATATATTTTTTGACAAAATTCATTAATTTGGCATCTACGCAAATTTATAAACATCAAACTATAATTTTCTTATATCAATCGAAATATTTTACTGTGAAAATACAACACTACAAAATGTATGTTATAGTTACGATTAGAAAAAAATTAGAAAAAAAATTATTCCATGCAGTTTGATAGTTATGAGCTTTTAAGTACATCCTAGAGCTTTGGTCAAACTGTGACCATTTTTGGTTATTGTGGTTGTTTGTTATCATTTTTGTTCATTTAAACTTTATAAGCATAATCGTAAATAACATTTCTAAAACTGCAGTCAAAATTAATGACACAATTGCCTTAAACTTTTCAGAATTAAGACTATTTCTTAAACTATGAGTTTAAAATTTTCAAAATTCATCGATACAAAACGTTGTCCTTGAAAAATGCATAAAGAGCCTTGGCATTGAAATTGCGCATTTAATAAGGATTGCAAAGTGGTTGAATACTTATTAGATTCATATACATAACATAAAAACAGCTTACACATTTCACTCATTGTTGTTAGAATTTACTAATGAAAGTAAAACTAATATACAGGTAACTCCCGCATAACACAGTACTTTTATAATACGGATTCGCTATAAAATAAGAAATATAGTAAAATCTATAAAAATCAAACTTTATTTAATCTGAAAATAATAAAATCGCCGTGCAATAGCTTAATGAATGTGATAAAACAAGTGCAAAAGATAAGACATTATTTGATATTTATCATTCGAACGCGTACGTTCAACTAAAAAAACAATTCTAGAATTATCCCAACAAAATATTTCATATTTCTTAAACAAAGATTCTTTAAAAAATGAGCAAAAGTTTATTAGAGATAACTTTACATGTGTTGAGTATATAAATATCATTTTGCTAAAAGTAAGTAAATCCAAATATTACTTTTTTTGCAAATAATGATACATGGATCTCGAGGTAGTATAGAAAACTGCTCAGAGGATGAGGATATCTTGCAAAAAAGCATTGCATAGCACTTACTTGTTAGTTATGACAAAAATAAATCATATAATTCATGTAATGTATATTACTTCTTAAAAAATAATAAATATAACAATATTTATTATAAAATCATCATCATCATAAAAAAAATTAAATTCTTGGAACGTAACCTATCTTTTTGTAATAGTTCTTTGTCCGGTATAACACGGATTCGCATAAAACGCTAGTTTTTTGGAACGTAACTACCGTGCTATATGGGCGTGCTACCCATTATTATAAAGGGCAGGTCCATAAGCTGAGTTAAACTCTAACTCGATTCAGGGAAGAATAAAGTGAAAGATTTCCTATTGCTATTTCACACCGCAGTGCCCGAAAAGGGCTATTTTCAATTGAAAACATATTTTTGATATATTTTTTTAAATTGATATCAATACTGCATATATATATAAATATATATATAAATATATATATATATATATATATATATATATTTCACAGTTAATGCGATTTATAAAAACTATACATTATTACCTGTTTTCGTAAAACTTCGACGAATTTCTCCGTGAGTATCAAGTTAGTTCGTATTAAATGCGTCCCGATTGATTCGATTGAAAATCCCGAACCTTGTTTCTGATGTAAATTATAATTAATTGAAATTCACCACCAATATCGGCACATAGACGACCCTCGGCGCGCGCTCTTCGTCCCGTCTCAATCCTTCAAAACGTCAAAATTAATTACACCTTGTACATGAAAGGGCGTAAAACAGCTTTTCGCGTACTAATCATATTTGGAATAATTATACCTCGTCAATGTCTAATCAAATATTTGTATATATCGATCAGAAGAACTGTCAAGATGCAAGCTTCGGTGAATATCATTTTTTGATAATCGCCGATTTGTAATGAATACATGCAAAACCTATTCATCTTGTCGAAGTTAGATTGCGAAAGTCTATAATTAAAATAAATCTTTTTTTTGTTTAATTTAACTCCATTTCACTTTTGTTGAGAGGCTAAAGGCATTTCTGTTAATAGAATTTCTTCGCATCGTATCGTTTATATCCTTATTTAATCCTTAATTATACGAGTATATTGTATTAAACAATGAAATGCACTTGATTTCAAATGCCGGCTTTATAAGCGATCAATTGTTTAGTAATTTATTCGTTTTATTAAAATGATTCTTCAAGCAATACTATAATATAACTTTTAAAATTTATAACACTTAAAACGGTAAATAATACATTAATATAATAACCAAAGTTCTCTCAACAAATGAATTTGTTTGTTACCATTCTGACCAATTATAACTGTTTATTTTTTACTATGTATCATTAATTCTATTGACTTAATTTCCAGTTAGGCTAAGTTATCAAATTCAATTCAATATTATAGCTCCCCGCAGATTAGTGGTTAGAGATATGGAACGTTATTAGAAATTCCAGGTTTGATACTCTCCCCGGGCATTTCGATGTCAAGCAGTAGTGATCTTACTTGTAAATAAAGTGACATGTTTGCAAGTGAAAATAGCCCTTACCCAGCATTACTGTATCAATAAGAAAATCATCAGTATTACAGAAATTAAAATAATAAAATGCATCTTAAAGAGATAGGACAACTGTTTGGGTTGCAATCTACAAAATCTAAGTATTTCGTTAAGTCACAGTAACTTTTAAAACCCTTAGGTTATGATTGCTATTGAAATTTATATAAAAAATCTCAATATTAAAACTTAGAAGTTCATACCAATAGATAGGAGATATGTATCTATGGTGTGTGCAATTTGTACATAAATACAATACGTATGAAAGTCATAAATCCATCCCTGACTTTGTCTCAAGAATGACTTTGTCTTAAATGAGACAAAATAAAATTTAACTAGTTCTGGCATCATGCCTTAAGGCAAATTGCAGGAACTTCTTATATCAAAAATTAAAGTTTAAAAAGAAAAATAAATTTTTGAGAATTTTTAAATTTTTGAAAAAAAAGAATTTTTCGAAAAATCATATTTTTTTATATTTTGAGTTTTTTTGGAAAATTTTGAACTTTTTTTTCAAAGAAATTGCAGACCGACAGATAAAGATTGATACGAAACCCATAGACATGTAAACAAAATTTGTACTTATTATTAAAATCTCTATAAAATATTTGATAATTTGATATGCAAATGTGTAATAATTGTTTTTGACCGCCAAATGGCTTTTTTCACTCCGTCTCCGAAAAATGCCTTCCCAAAATTTTAATCAGTTTTTCATTTTGTCATTACAAGTATTTTGTCAAAATGTATTTTGAATTATTGAAATCGGACGTTCCGTTCTTTCAAAAACTACCATTTTTGGCACTTTTAGCCCCGTAGCTTCGACACGGTTCAACCTGTCTTCGCCAAGAACTAATCAGCACTTCTTATCAATAGGAATAAAATGTTTTTTGAATCATTCAAATCGGTTGATCGGTGTTTTTTAAATCGTCGACCAACAATTGTATCCGCACATACATACCCACACGCACACACATTGTATCCGTACATACATCCATTTTTTCTAAAGTAACCGAAATGTTCAGAAACCTTCAAAACTTAAAGATATATAAAAAAATTTCATTTTCGATTTTTTTGCGTTTACTATAACTTACCCTAAGGAGAGTTAAAAATCAAGAGTTGTATTGTACACATGTAAGGTGTCTAACTCTTGATAGTTTTATATTAACATCAGTAGAAACATTTAATACGGAAAAGTTGATTTCACATATTCATATTATACATAAGACATATTAACAACCGCGTGTACTTAATGAGGAAATACTTATCGTACATTGAAACATCAATGAATACAGCCAACGATATAATACGATAATAATATTCTCTTCTTTGTTAATCACCATTGTACGTAATGTTTTCCAAATACATATATTACATGCAACAGAAAAAACATCTCTCATGTTGTCGACCAAAGTTCTTTATTCTCACGTTCTCAGCGGCACAAAAATCATTTTTGCGGAAGCTTGTTAGTGGCTTCAAGATAAATTTGATAACATGATATGGAAAAAATAACAATGATTTTAACGGTATATTCGCAATACTCTACAGGTTCTACTTAGTAAAGTTTACATAAGCGACAGCTTTACCTTAAATAATGGAAAGATCAATTAAATAAAAGAGCTAGAAAAATGTAGTATGTTCTTTACAATGTTATCTCATTCATTTAACTTTATATTAACAACAATAATACTATATTTTCTTAATATTGTCAATATATTATAATTGTTTTTGTATAGAATATATTATATCTTCAAAATATTATTCGGATCTATCTACATGATGACTTGATTTCACTTATCACCCAACCTCGCATTAAAGCATTTATTAATACATTTATATATTCCTAGAACACAGTGTTTTTCCGATATCAGGAATGATCATCGAAAATTATACATAAATGTGTAAATTCATTTAATTTAAGAGAATCAATAACAAAGGAAGAACGTATTGTATGTATTCATATATATGTTAAGAATAGTTAATTTTGAAGTTGAAATGCATGAATAAACTCTTGGAGGACATAAATTCAAGTAAAAAAGAAAATTGTGAAAATTTGCAAACATTTATTATTCAAATTTTTTAACGACAATATTTGAAAGTAGAGGGCAAAAGCTGTTTAACCAGCCATCACCTTGATTTTTACGACGTCACTATCAGGAGATAAACGGAGAAATTAAAAGGAGAAATTCTATAACAAAAGTATTTTCTTTCATTGTAAGTTTTTTGGTTGTGAGCACTGTTGTTTAGTTTATGAATCCTTAAATGTTGTTTTAAAGTTAGATTGAACATCTTTTTATATAACCTCTATTAAAACTTACATGTGGGTGGGATTATAAGACCCAACTGAACTTTTACCCTGGCAAAGGTGTAAACAATAAAAAAATATTAAAAAAAGTAAATTAAGTTAAAAGCAATTTCAAAAGAACAAAATTAAATAACAGTTATTTCAACTCTGCTGATTAATATTCCGGATGGAAGACCAGATCAAGGATATATACAGTGTTATATTTGTAAAAAATGTACCCATGAAACTTGTTCTTAGCATTGGTTGATAATGTAGCTATTATTTCGTGAAATCTCTTTAAAATTAAAAATAAGACATTGAAAATAGGCGACCCCTGGCGTTCCATTTTACCCTGTCCATGGTCTAAAAAAGGACATATGACAAATTACAGAAAAATGGTAGAAAAAAACTCATTTCTATAATATTTCTATTTCTATAATTAGGAATTAACTGGGATGTCACTGAACATAGTTTGATAATTGTTTGTTTGATACGTGTTATGTGTTTTAATGTAGTTCATTTGGTTTAGACAGTAGAATTACTTAAAGTCAAATTGGACCTTTGTGCCCTCTATTTAAAGCCTCTCGGGCAACGCACGTTCGACTACCCATATTTAACTTCCCCTAGGGTAAGTTATAGTAATCGCAAAAAAATCGAAAATGAAAATTTTTGCATTTCTCGACGTTTCAAATGTTTCTGAATATTTTGGCATACCTTAGAAAAAATGGATGTATGTGTGTGTGTGCGGATGCAAATTTTCGTCGACGATTTCGGGAACACCGATCAACCGATTTAAATAATTTAAAAAAACATTCGATTCGTATTGATAAGGAGACGTATTGATTAGTTTTTGGTGGAGGTAGGTCTAGCCGTTCCGAAGATACGGGGCAAAAAGTGCCAAAAACGGTAACACGGTTTTTAAGAGAACGGAGCGTCCGAATTTAAAAATTCAAAAAACATTTTACTGGTATTGACAGGATGAAGAATTGATCAAATTTTCATGAAGGCAGATTAAGCGGTTTCGGAGATCTAATAAAAAAAGTAAAAAAAAAGCCATTTGGCGGTCAAAAATTATCATTAGATGCACATCAAATTATCAGATATTTTATAGAGATTTCAACAATAAGTATAAATTTTATTTACATTCCTATGGGTTCCGTTCCATTGTTTATCCATTAGACGGCGATGCGACGCTTACGCGTTTTGACATTGCGTCTCTATGCAGTTAAAGCAGTACGATTGCTTTGAAAAATTCCAAACTATGCCAAAATAAAGAAAATATTTTTTTTTCAAACAATTTTTTTTTAGAAAAAGGTAATTTTTTGTCGAATTTATAGTTTCTCAAAAATCTAATTTCTTCGAAGTAAAATTTTTTCAAAAATGTTAATCGTTTTTGAAAAAAATAATAATATTTGATACGGAAAGTTCCAGCAATTTGCCTTAAGGCTAGATGCCATGCGCCCCACTAGTTATTTTTATGGTTGGTGGGAATATTTAGTCTAATTTTAAATACGTAGCATACTCATTTCCTTCGAAAAATGGTATAACCCGTTGTTTGAAATCATAACTTTATTCTAATAGTTGATACATATTAGATTGTCTCATATGACGAAAACGAGATGCCACGACCTGGACTTGATTAACCTCATGTAAGTGAAACGAGGGCAAAAATGAACTTACTACAAAGTGCACATCACGCGAATTTCAGACGCTCGTCTTTACCGGATCGAGGGTTCAAAGCTCAACGCAGAATGCGTGCTTCATTCAGTGGCCTTTGCTCTGATGGGTAGGAGGAGTTCGGTGATGAACGCGCGGCGAACTTAAAGCTATGACTGATCTGAATCTTCTAAACTCGATGGCAAAGAACCATTCAAAAACGTTTTTAGCTTCGCGTAGGGTAAGTTATAGTAATCGCAAAAAATGGAAAATAATTTTTTTTACATATCTTCACGTTTCAAAGGTTCACGAACATTTTTGTGTGTGTGCGACGATTTCAGAAGCACGGATCACCCGATTTGAATAATTCAAAAAATTCGCTTTGAATTGATAGGGAGACTTGCTGATTTGTTTTTGGCAAAGGCAGGTCCAGCCGTTTCAAAGATTCGGTAAAAACGTGCCAAAAATGGTAATTCAGTTTTTTGAGATAACGGAGTTTGCGATTTGAATGAATCAAATGAATTTGAATGAAATGTTTGTGAAGACAGGTCCAGCGGTTTTGAAGATCCAATAAAAAATGTAGAAAAAAAATGCCAAAAACGCGGTTAATAAATATTATTAAAAATATGCACATCAAATTATCAGATAATCTATAGAGATTTAGTTTACATTTCTATGGTTCCAATATTGCAACATGGTGCTTACGCGCTTCGATATTTCCTCTCTAAAATAGCTAAAAAGTCTGAGCTCGAAATTTCCAACAAAAAAAAACAAATTTTTCAAATGTTTTTAAAACAAAATTTTCAAAGATATTAAAAAAATCAAAACTTTTAAAAAAAACCTAAGTTTTGAATAAATTCTAAAAAAGCTAAAATTCAAAACTTTTAAAAAATTACGGTACGCAAAGTTCCAGCAATTTGCCTCAAGAGTCCATTATTGTAAGTTATTTCTGTCATCCCAATAAAACCGGTGAAGTCAAATTTCAACCAAAATAGGTTAAATGGCCTTGTTAATTTCCTTATGGTAAACGTACTTACATTGAACAATTAAGGGCAGAAAATAAACATTAATAATTAACTTTATATAAGATTTTATTTCTTTTTTGTATTATATTCACTGCGTTTATATGAGATAAAAATATGAACGTTTATTATGTGAATTAGTTAATATTTTAATTGCATTAGAACATTTTTTGTGTAATTTTTTTCATACCGTATTATTTTAAACTATTGAATGTTTTAATATTCTTATCAAAGGCTATTCAAGATAAATTATTTTATGAATTGAATGAGATACGATTTCAATCTATATATCATTCAATATTATTGGCGCAAAATATAAAAGACTATTAATTAAGTTCAATATGTTAAAATTTAAGGTAACATATTCGAAATACATTATTCTCTGCGGGTTCTTTTGTTTGTTTCAGGTCTTTAACTTGAGAATTGGATACTAATGGATTTATATATTTTTATTGGCCACCGATAAACAAAGCCAACAACAAATAATTTCAAATACATACGTGATATTATACGTATTCAAACATTTAATCCAAGCCCTAAAAACCAGAAAAAAATTACTCAAGCTTAATTCTTTATTAATTAGTGAATTAATTTACTTAAAATTAATTCACTGAGATGACAGATTTTATTTATAAATTAAATGCAAATCGATAGAGTTTGAAGTGAAAAATATGAACCAAACCTTTATTTAGAAGTTTAGTTGCATGTCACTTATCTTGTTTAATAATGATTGAGATATAGCGTCATAAGGAAGTGACAAAAATTTATGTATTGACGATTATATTCGTCATGTGTATAAATCTCTTTACATTGGCTATATAAATTGCAACTTAAAAAAAATATTGTAACTGGCATTTTATCTCAAAATATCATTTCACCTTTATTCTGACGACACAAAACTATACGCTAAATATATACTGGGTAATTATCAATGATGTATATCGATGATCACCAATGGTGATTACAGAAACGTTAATAAATATTTATCACGTTAGATTTTACATTTTAATTGTAATAATCAACCAGTTTGACGTAATGAGATTCTAATATTATTCCTTTATTAATCATTTATGCTACAGTAAACAAACTGATTCAAAACAAATTTTCTTGTCTTACCAGTTTTTTAAATAATAACAAGAGTTTTCACACATGGTGTGTGGCCTCAGACAACACATACAGACTAACTTTTATGATTACATTTGATATCAAAAGAACACCTCATTTGTTGTGATTAAATTTGGTTTACATTACATATTATCTAACGAATACAGACTAAACACGAGGTGCAACGCGAACGGCTTAAGTAAACGGCATAACATTTCGCATTTCGCGTAGATTGACGTGCGAGAATTATTCCACCTGTAATTTGGGAATAACGGAGTAGCGCCTGTTTTCTTCATTCATGTAAATCAAAGGGAATAATGATTCTCCATATATATTATTGTTTTTCTGTACAATATTAGTAATATATTGTTACGTTCTGTTCAATAAATTAACTTAATAAATTAATCAATTGAGACAATTAGGATGAAAAACTGTGTGCGGGTAAATATTTCTGACAAAACACCAGATCAAGGTTATATACAGTGTTATCTCTGTGAAAAATATACCCATGATATTTATATTTTGCACTGAATGTATAAAGTAGCAATTATTTCGTAAAATCCCTTTTAATTAAAAATAAGACATTGAATCTGTTTGCCCCCTGGCATTATACCCCGTCTATGGGGTAAGAAGGACCAAGTAAAATTTTCAAAAAATTGCAAAAAAACATATTTTTAACTTCCCCTAGGGCAAGTTATAGTAATCGCAAAAAAAATCGAAAATGAAAATTTTTATATATCTTTACGTTTCAAAACCTTCTGAACATTTTGGCATACCTTAGAAAAAATGGATGTATGTGTGTGTGTGTGTATGTATGTGCGTGTGTGTATGTATGTGCGGATACACATTTCCGTCGACGATTTCGGGAACACGGATCAACCGATTTGAATAATTCAAAAAACGTTCGATTCGTATTGATAAGGAGACGTGCTGATTAGTTTTTGGTGAAGGCAGGTCCAGCCGTTCCGAAGATACGGGGCAAGAAGTGCCAAAAACGGTAACGATTTGAATATTTCAAAAAGCATTTTACTTGTATTGACAAAATAAAGAATTGATCAAATTTGCATGAAGGCAGGTCTAGCGGTTTCGGAGATCTAATGAAAAAAGTAAAAAAAAATGCCATTCGGCGGTTAAAAATGATCATTAGACATATGCACATCAAATTATCAGATATTTTATAGAGATTTTAACAAAAAGAATTTTTTTTTTACATTTTTATGGGTTCCGTACCAATGCTTATGCGTTAGACGGCGGCGCGGCACTTGCGCGCTTTGACATTTCGTCTCTATGCAGTTCAAGCAGTACGATTGCTTTGAAAAAAAGTTCAGAATTTCCAAAATATGTCAAAATGAAGAAAACGTTTTTCTTTTCAAAAAAATTTTGTTTTCAAAAAAAAAAATTTTTTTTTTAAAAGTAATTTTTTGTCAAATTTATAGTTTCTCAAAAATCTAATTTTTTCGAAGTAAATTTTTTCAAAAATGTTAATCGTTTTTAAAAAAATAATAATTTTTGGTACGGAAAGTTCCAGCAATTTGCCTTAAGGCACGATGCCTTAATTGCCTTAAGACAGAATTCCACTTACAGCTAGTTACAACAATGAATTAGCTGAGAGTTTTACTAAACATAGTCAGATAGTTGTTTGTTTGATATGTGTTTTTGTTGTGATATAATTAGTTTGGTTCTCATAATATAAATGCTCAAAGTCAAATTGAACCTTTGTGCCCCGTCCTACCCTATATCAGTGTGTATATTTCTGACAAAACACCAGATCAATGTTATATACAGTGTTATTTCTGTGAAAAATATACTCATGACCTTTATATTTTGCACTGGTTGAATAATGTAGCTATTACTTTGTAAAATTCCTTCAAAATTAAAAATAATACATTGAATCTGTTTGCCCGCTGGCTATTCCATTTTACCCCGCCTATGGGGTAAAAATTACCAAGTGACAAATTTTTGAAAAACTACAAAAAAAATAATTCCACATTGATGAATTAGCTAGGAGTTCTTTTTAGTTATTTGTTGTGATAATGTTGTAAAATAATTGAATCTTTGTGCCCCGTCCTACGCTATATCTTACTCTTAATATGTGTATATCTTAAATATTTGTGCGATATTTGACGGATGTTGAGTCTAGCAAGATTGACTACAGCTTTAAATAAACCAAGTTAAATAAAACATTCTCGAGTTATCGAGCAAAAAAAGCTGTTTCAAATTCACTTAGTAAATAATACGTGTACAATTCCTTGAAGTGTTTATAAAGATACATTTTTGAATAATTACAAGAAAATGTGCATTATCTGCAGTGAGACAGAGGACACGTACACGTACTTGTCTTGTCAATGCTATGAAAACATAGAAATTCTTCGTTCAATACTGCATATATTCGTCTTAATAAGGTCAACAAACAAAACGTCACGAATGTCAGTGGTTCAATAATTAAATCAACGGCTATGCTCACCATGTGCGTGTACGTAGGCCTCTATTTATCGGTACGCGTTCAAATGTAAGGTTGACTTACAATTACACGACGTAACTAAACCGACTCAATATCGCGCCTGGACACTCTAAAATGATAAAATATTGGATACGATATTAACAATGAACTAATGGTGCATGGCATCGTGCCTTAAGGCAAATTGCTGGAACTTTCCGTACCACAATTAAATACAGAATGTTTACATTAACGTGCCGAATCTATCTGAGGGTATATTTACGTTTAGAATAAGCCATATAAATTATAAATACATTTTTAAAATAAATTGTTAATTCAAAATTTATATTTAAAGTATAAAACATTGTATATGTTTGAAAATGTTTAAAATTAAAAATCTTGGTACGGAACCTAAAAAAATTGTAACAAAATTAGTACTCTACTTTAAAATCTTTATAAAATATATGATAATTTGATTGACAATATGTGTAATAATTATTTTTGACCGCCAAATATTATTTCTTTTTTACTTTTTTCTCTGTATCGCTAAGACCTGCCTTTCCAAAATTTCAATCAGTTCTACATTTTGTCAAAACAAGCAAAATGTTTTTTGGATCATTCAAATCGGGCGCTCCGTCATCTCAAAAACTGAATTACCGTTTGTGGCACTTTTTGCCCCGTATCTTCGAACCGGCCAGACCTGTCCTCGCTAAAAACTAATTAGCACATCTTCCTATTAATAGGAACCCAACGCAGGGGTTAGGTATGCCAATTTTTTAAATCCATATTTTATAACTAAATGATTAATAATTATAAGTTTAAAAATGCAATTAATTATAAAAAACAAAAATGTAATACAGTATACTATGAAAAAAGTGGTTTACTTTACATATACAGTGCTTGATGGCTTGTTGATACAGAGACAATAATCAAATGCAATGAATAAATAAGATAAACATTTTAAATTTAGCAACGATATTTAAAGTTTTGAGCCCTTCGTGGTGAAAACGCCAAGGACGTGGATTGGTGCATGAGAAGATGATATACTTATTGTTAGCGTAGTGGTGGGTTACATTAAATAACCATTATCAATTACTATCATAAAAGTGTTATTTGTCAAATTAACAGCACTTAAGCTACAAATAAAATCAACTCATATAAAAATAATAAAAATAATTTTCTTATTCATGTAAGACAAAAACTTAATATATTTCATCATTATTAGATTAATTAATATTAGTACGGATATTCAGTGTGATCAAGTCTTAATAAGTCAAAAACATTTGCCGGTAAATTACACAACACGAACAGCCTTGGCATCTTGACACCTTAGTACGCATCGAGAAGAAGATAATTCTTACTTTACATCTTAAATATTAGATCATGACAAAGTGTGATATACTGATATTTTGGCCCATAGTAATATAAATAACACTTCAATATTGATATAGGTACTTGTCATTGACTGATTGATAATATTAAAAACACACATTAGAATGAAAATTCAAAAAAAATAATTTGTTGTATGTATATATATATATATATATATATATATATATATATACACAATATATATGGAAATAAAACAGATTATATCATCTAATTTGTTATAACAAATGTATCAGAATTTTATGAATTTCATTTTCCAATTCAATTTTCAAAGGATTCCATTTGTTTATAAGATATGGTTGCGTTGAACATTTGTCTACGTCGAAATATTGAAATATTTTCCTTAAAAATACGATAGATTAGTCATAAAATCAAATCATACGAAAAAGCTATACAATAGTTAATAAAATATAGCTATCAACATCAAAATAGTTTCTAAGAGATATGTAATACAGCACAACATAATAATTGAAAACTTATGAATATAACAATATATTACAAAACTATTTTTGTTTAGAATCTTTTATTTTCTTGTACTGAATATTCATTGCCATTTATCTTTTGTATTTTGTCTTAGATTAGTTTAGTTAGATTTTTCTTCATCTGTTTAATCTAATTTAATCACCCGATAAGGACAAAATATACATGTCACAACCGTACCCATAAAATTTGTCACATTTGTACCCAACGCACACTTTTAAAAACAAATCATCGTAATGAATGAGCTAAATTATTAACGTAAAAACTAATAGCTTGTATATAACAACAAATGTTCCACATACAGCAAAATAAGAAACAAAGTGCTCTATCTGTATACAAGTATCAGTTATAAAATGAAACCGAAAAAAAATTACTTTTGACTCTTTAAAAGCAATGCGGTCTACTTATCATGTTATTGTAGGGCGCTGACTCAATGCAACAATGGAAACTTGTTCGAACAAACATACTTTCTCCCTTTGGACGCTATCTCGAAATCAATATAGTTTAGTTGTTATGACGACTATCACTTACCGTACCCTGGCACAACCGTACCCAGTCTACCCTATTTATTATTGTATCATTATTTTAATTATTTTAATTATTTACTAATTAAATGGTACATATTTGTTATAACTTTCTAAGATGTTGACTGTTAGCATGAAATTACTTACTGTTAGTGTGAAATATTTTCTTTTAATATTCTGTTTCAAAACTACTTTACTATATAATTTCATATAATATGTCTGTACTTTATTCTTTTGTGATTAATAATTGAATGGTAAGTTTTATTTATATTTTGAATTTGTAGCACTGATGCTGAGCGAAAAAAAGGGTTTCCGTAATGTTTAAGGTGAATAAGAAGAAACCGCAATATAAATGTTCTTCCTATTAAGCTAAAACGGAATGCAATAGGAAAACCTTTTTCTATAAATTATTTACACCGCATCTTGCAAATAAGAAAAATTATTAATGGACTGTAATTTGATTCACCTAGAAGACACAAGCCAGAACTTAATTAAACGTTTACAACAACATAAAAATAAGTCAAAAAATCCCAGACAATTTAAAACTATGCTTACGGACCATATTAATACTTTAAAATACAATATAGACTTTTCTAACCCGACAGTACTACAATTCGAATAAAATTTATTTAATCAAAAAATTATAGAAGGATTTTTTTAAACTATTTATAACAATAAGACAATAAATAAACATAATGAACTTAACATGCTGTGCGACACAAATCTCTTTTATTTAGATAACATTTCCAAATTTCTCACAAAACAATAAAAAGGTCAAGGATTCGCAATTCGTTCCACACATGTGTAGAATCTTGGTAAATTTTAATTACAAGTTTAATGTTTATATTACATAGTGTAGTGCATTACTATTTCCTGATACCATAGAATATTAAAATTATCTAATTTAACACCAAGATTAACTAATTGTAAGTACTATTTACTCTTTATCACTCCAATTCAATTGTTTTAGTTTTTAATTTTATTTTTAGTTTCCACTGAATGAAGGCTAGGATTATAGCCAAAACGTATGGAATGTTTGTTCATGTTTTTATTGATGTTATGCTCGATTACTAGACTTTGTTAATATATAATAGAATATATAGTATGTATATACAGTGTATATATGCATAATTTAAATATGTAGTTATATGTATGTAAAACAATGTTCATGGGTCATGTACATGTACATTAGCAATGCTCCCTTATAAGCGAAGCCACGTGCGCGGCCGTCGAAGCGTGGCTTCAAGCCGAATCACCCTCGTCCGACACCAGATCTCGATCTTGAATTTAACATCTTTGAAACACTTGACTGACCGTCAGCTGTTCGATGTCGCGTTTTCAAATTTCTATGATAATTCCTAATCTAAACACCTAATTTGCGATGGTGTATAACAATACAGTACCTACTACTAGAAAAACAAACCTCGCCGTCACATCACTAGAATTGACGCATCTTTTACATATAATAATCAATTATAATACTTCTGTCTCAATTATAAATCGAAGGGTGGTACTAATATTCACTGTTTTTATCTTACGTACTTTGAGCTTTATGAGATATATAGTTATAATTTCTGTGAAACAAAATTAAATATTTCATTCTATGTAGATTTTAGAAGATATTACTCTGTATCGCGACATTACCAGATGGGTGTGTTACCGTCACTAATTATTATTTGAATATTTTATCTCGTGGTTAACCGTGGGGGATGGTATTGCATTTGAGTTGAAGCAGGTGATGATACGGTCTGAAGGACATCGCTCCTTTTGATCAAAAATTAAGAATACTTATATGCATTAATATTGCTGTCTTATCCTGAACCCCTTATGGCATAAGCTCTCTTTATATATCGCACGCTTAGGTGCTTTACCTAACGGATTTTTTTCTTGAAGGAAAGAAATTCGAAACGGTTGATCTAAAATTTATAACGGAATGGTTTGATGAGGTAACGTATTTTTTCTTGATAGATACGCCCATATCCAAAACATTGAAAAATCAGATATTGTAATATTATTTTTCAGTGAATTTATTGGAAACAATCACAATGAATACAATGTCTCTCATTAAGTGAGATGCTATTAAACCATTTACTGAGCGAAAAAAGGACCACACGGACACGAGCACTCAAAGTCGATGTTGTAATTTCGTGTCTCGTTCGAGTTGTGGGGTAATTTACACTCGAGTAAAACAAAGAATTTTTCGTGTATCGCACGGAGCCGTAGCTGGCTTCCAAAATAAAACGAAAAGCTTGAGACCTTATGCCCGCGCCTGATTACGGGGTGCGTTTTACAGAAGACGTCAAGATAATTGTATTGACGGAAACAAATCAACGAAAAAAACGTAAATGAGAACGAGTCAGATCGATTAAAACTGCGCTAACGTACCAAGATACAATTCTTCACATGAATGAAACATATAGATTCTCCAACAAAACATACAGACATATTCCAAACTTTGTGTATATAAACACTATGGGTATAAAAAACTAGTATTGATTGAATGTTTTGCGTAAACACTTAATTACAAAAATATACGCATAGTCAATGGTTCTATAAATATTTTTTGTAGTTTAATATACGCTATCATCTCATTCTTACGACGTTGCTATCGAGAGAAAAACGGCAATGTTTGAAAATCCATAATGGAAGTATTTACTTTCGTTGTTAGTTTTATTAGTTGTGAGCACTGTTGTTTAGTTTACGAGACCTTAATGTAACTTTTAGGTATAGGTTATTTAATTGTTTTATAAGATGTATTATCATTGTTAATTTTAGGTTAGATTCAACATTTTTTATATAAACCTCTATAAAAGCTTAGGCCTGGGTGGGGTAAAAAGGTCAACCCAACCTTTACCCTGGCAAAGATGTAAAAATGAAAAATAGCAAATAAAAAAGTATATTAGGTTAAAAAGGCAATTTTATAAGAGATAAATTAAATAAATAGTTATTCGAACTCTATTGATGAATATTTTTAACAAAATATTAGATCAAGGTTATTTACAGTGTTAACCCTAAAAAAAACCCATGAAATTTATATTTTGCATTGGTTGAAAATGTAAGTACTATTTTGTTAAATCATTTTGAAATGAAATAAGATAATGGACATGTTTGCTCCCCAATTTACTTCGCCTATGGGATAAAAAAGACCAAGTTACAATTTTTTGAAAAACTGCAAAAATGCACATTACTACAATGATGAATTGGGAGTTGGGAGTTTTACTGAACATAGTCAGATAGTTGTTTGTTTGATATCTGTTAATTGTTGTGATATACGTATTTGGTTTGGTTTTCACAATATAATTGCTCAAAGTCAAGTTTGACCTTTGTGCTTTGTCCTATTCTACGTTATTAATATAATTGTTCAATTTTTTATTTCAATAGCAAATCTTTAAAATTATGTAAATAACCAATAATATTCTGTAAACAATTTGATTATATATAATGAGAATGTCAAGAATGAGCAAACAAAGCAATGTTTCATATTTGCAGGAAACAATTTTTAATTTTTACACTGCTTATGACACATAATAGCTTTTTTCATAAATGTCAATAAAATTGTAATCGAGATTAATAGCTTCAAAATTATTGACTAATCTAACATTATATAAATTGAAATTTCTAAACAATATTTCCAATAGTTAGGAGAGTAAGAAAGTATGGAAAATACGAGCAAAACAAAGGCAAAACTGACTCAGGCATTTTGCAACAGACATTTTAAAATTAAAAGCATATTTATCAACAGAAACTGAAATATCTTTTATATTTTATATATAATAGGTAAATTTCTTTTAAATAGAATGCTTTTTAAAAATCGGCATGTTTGCAAATCTGTGCTTAATCGCAATTTTCTCGCTATTTTTAACGAACAATGAATTCGTTAAAATCTAATCTAAACCTAATTTTCTTTTTAAAATCTTATATAAAAACACAAATATTCACATTATTAATAAAAAAAAATAATATCTAAAACTTCATTGTTATATTAACTCGGTGGGATATTATTCTTTATCAAAATCACACAAATACAAATTCGTGGGCGTCTATTTATTCTTTGTGTCATCGATTGAGGCAAAGAAAAGAATAAAAGCAGAAGAGCCCAATGAAACAGTGTATCAAATGATATGGCTATCATCGCACACACTTTTGGAAATTGACCTGTTTTATAATATTTTGAAAAAGCCGCCTTTTGATAACAAAATAAGAATGAAATTACTACCACCTACTACTGCTAGCTTATTGTCAAGACAAATTCAACAATAGGACAAAACTCATCGCGGCGTGTTCGCAAGGACCACCTGGTACGATTAAAGATTCGCCGGGCACAGCAGACGCCGAGCCACGTGCGTCGATGCACTTTGACGCACCGGTCGCAAAATTTTGAAGGCGATTTTGATAGATAGATTTACTCAAAGTGGGCAAAATAACTAGTGGTGTATGGCATCGTACTTTAAAGCAAATTGTTGAAACTTTCCTCACCAAAAATTAAATTTTTTAAAAAAGATAAAAAAAAGAACTTTGAAAAAATTAGATATTTGAGAAGTTTTAAATTTTTGAAAAAAAAAATGAATTTATGGAAAAAAAACTTTTGAAAAACATACTGAAGTATAAGTACTTTCTTATAATAAATTGAATAGCTGGAATTGAGAGGTACCTAATTGTAAGATTACACAGGCCAACAAAAAACAGTTTTTTTTTTGGTGCCTCAAATGTTAGAGCTGATTCTTATAGTATTTTTTGCGCTGATTTCAAATCTGCAAACCATTTTTTTGTATCAGCTCTAGTTTTTGAGATACAAAGAAGTTGCCGAAACCAGGTCCATTCGAGGTCGTCACGGAAAAGAACTTTTCACAGTGTCAACTAATGTCCCAACTAAGGCCGAATGGGTCTTGTAAGTTTGTATGTACGAGTAGTCATATCTGATTAAAATAACATTCTGAATTGTATTACTCTTTTGTACTTTTGTTCCTTATATTAGGTGCGCAACTAAGTTCTCGCTGTTTGTCAGTATATGGCTTTATCAGTAAGGGTTGGTCGATTTTGACAAATCCAAAACGTCTTGAAGCAAGCTTAGAGTAAGTAAGCAAACTGCTGCGACACATAATTGATTTCGTTTTTGCATTATATACTTCTGGTTAAGTGAATATGTCCAATTTTATGCCAAACAATCGTTATTTGCGAGGAGTGTTGATTTTCGTCTTCCATTCAAAAAAAACGGGAACTCAAGTGCATCGAGACCTCAAGTGCATCGAGACCTACGGAAATGTTGCTCTGAGCGAAACAACATGCCGTGAAGGGTTTTGTCGCTTGAAAAATGGTGATTTTGAAGGTTTTGGCCTTCCTTCACGACCACCCTCGTGAAGGAAGGCCAAAACCTTCAAAAACGCTAAATTGAAGGCCTTGTTCGAAGAGGATTCGTGCCAAACTCAAGAAGATCTTGCTTCAGAATTAGGAGTTACCCATCAAACCATTTCCAAGCTATAGCATGCGTCGGGGATGATTTAGAAGCAAGAAACTTCGGTTTCTTGTGAGTTGAAGCCAAGAGACGTCGAGCGTCGTTTTTTCGCCTGTAAACAACTGCTCCAGCGGCGAGAAAAGAAGAGGTTCTTCATCACATCGTGACAGGTGATAAAAATGAATACATTACAGCAATCCAAAGACGAGAAAATCTCGGTTCGGCCGAATATTCACTGCGAAGGTTATGCTCTACATATGGTGGGACCAGGTCGGTGTTATTTGTTATGAGCTGTTGAAACCGAGTGAAACCATCACTGGAGAACTGTATCTTACTCAATTGATGCATTTTTTTATAATAAAGTTACATTTTCATCGAAAAAACAGCGAGAACTTAGTTGCGCACCTAATATCGTAAAATATATCATATATATCGTATCTTGAAAACTAAAGCTCATAGAAAAAAACCAATGCCATTTTTGAAATCAGCGCCCCAAATATACTTAAAAACAGCATTAAAATCGTTTGCACCATTTTCTTTGTTGACCTGTGTTATTATTACACAAAGAGGATTTCAATTTGCGCAATTTTGCACCTGCGCTACTCTAAACAACAATTGCTCATTTCTAAATGGTTCTACCAAGTGATCTCGTAATATATCAATTTAACAAAATGTGATATAAGTGAAATCAATTTTTACAGGCAATTAAAATAAAACTATAGTAAAACCTTCTACTTATGAAATGTTATATATAGAATTCAATATAATTTAACGCACATTGATTTTGTTACTCATAGTATTAATTAATCAATAAAAATAGGTTAAAAGCAATAGGTAATAATACCAAAATGATTTATAACGACATTTATTGCCGTTAATAACAATAATATGTCACAAAACAAAACATTAACATTTAAACAAACCTTAGGAATAAAATATAACAATATATAAGAACACATAGTTTTTTAAACAAAGTTACCAAAAATTCTTTGTGATTTTTTTTTCTCATAACCAATTTTCCTTTATTTTGATTTTTCATATTTTGTCATAGTTAGGTTAGATTTTTTAAATGTTTAATCTTCACCCGAAAATGACAAAAAAATTATGTCACAACCGTACCCCAAAATTTGTCTCAACCGTACCCAAAGCGCACTTTTGAAAACATATCATCATTATGACTGAGCTATATTCTTAAGCAAAAACTAATTGCTAGTAATTAACCATCAATGTTCAACTCACAGAAAAATAACAAATACAGTGTTACATCACAACAATCACAATCACAATCACAGCCATACAGTGATCTATCTGTATACAATTAACAGTTATAATTAAAAGAATTCGAACATAAAAACTAAACTTCGACTATTTAAAAGCAATGTGGTTTACAGATCATGTTAATGGTCTTGTTCAAACAATAATACTTCATCTTTCTCCCTTTGGACCCTATCTCAAAACCAGTATAGTTTAGCTGTTATGACGATTGTCACTACCCTGGGCCCTGGCACAACCGCATCCAGTCTCCCCTATACTCGTCATGAAGAAATTATGAAAGTTTGTGCGTATCAAATCAAATCAACCATCATGCGTACAAATCAGTAAATATTGGGTATTTCAATTGCAATTTAAAAAAAAATAAAACATATTTTCAAAAATATTTTTTTTTAATTTAAAAATTTGCTTTATTCGACTTGACTTGCTTTAGTTGATTTTTACATAAAGATTCAAATCGTATACACCTATTCTAGGAATATCATTATACTATCATAATATTATATTGTTTACATATAAATGTACATTTGTTTTTAATTAATTAATATAAGTATGAAAAGAACTATTAAAACATATTGCCATTTCCTTACATTTCACAGTGTTTGAAGTATTTTGAAAAAATAACCAAATAATAAATATAGCAGTTTGAGATAGATCTCAGTTGTGCCAGTATGCGCTGGTTGAAGAATTTCACCACTTTGTACTAAAATTCGCTAATGTGCAATAATAACGCTTTTTAGATATTAACTCAAAATTATAAAACAAGAACTCGTTTCGCGAAGTCCCATTGTGTATAATACACTGTTTAGCCAAATATCACTTCACGTCGAAAATTTGAATTCTTATTATACTGTCTATGTATAACATTCAATTGAATTGATTTTGATTTAGTTTACTTTGCTTTTGGTTTAACATATATGCAATAAACTAAGAATTTTATAAAATAAACCCACGTTTTTTCGCCCAATATCTTACCAGCACTACTTACTATGTCATTGACGTATACACTTGTTATGGTTCGATTCTGACGACACAAAACAGTGCGCACTTTCAAACGAAAGTTAAGTGGTTGATCTATATTAATATAAACTCATTCAAATCGTGTCAAAAATATTCACTTCGATGGTCCGAATCTAAAACAATTTCAAAATAGGTGTTTTTAATATATCGCTAGTAGGATTTATCGGTGCATTAATTCAATAACAGGCGTGCAGCCATTAGTAAACGTTCACTCTACGTTCTCTAGGTCAGCTATGAAATTCTGTAATATCTGGAATCAGAACATTCGAATTCGTTACAGAGTCATAAAAACCTCCCGTGCGCGTCCAACCTACCTGATATCGCACAACAGAGACGAATTTCTAACTTGAAACATTAGAAAACTAGAATTTCATTGCATTTATACTAACATTTAAAATTAACTAGTGGGGTGCAAGGCATCGTGCCTTAAGGCAAATTGTTGGAACTTCCCGTACCGTCATTAAAAATGTTGTTTTGGAACCCAAAAAAATTTACACAAAATGTGTACACATTATTAAAATCTCTATAAAGTATCTGATAATTTAATGTGCATATGTCCATTAAACATTTTTCACCTTTTGACCGGAACAAAATGACATTTTATTAACTTATTTTTATTGAGAGTCTTCACAAAAATTTAATCAATTCTTCATCTTCTCAATACAAATATAATCTCTTTTGAATTATTAAAATCGCTCCGTTCTCTTAAAAACTGATTTACCGTTTTTGGCACTTTTTGACCCGTATCGGCTAGATCTGCCTTCGCCAAAAATTAATCAACACGTCTCCTTATCAATACGAATCGAATGTTTTTTTAATTATTCAAATCGGTTGATCGGTGTTCCCAAAATCATCGACGAAAATTTGTATCCGCACACACACATACACACACACATACACATACACATACATACATTTTATCTAGTATTTTATCTAAGGTATGCCAAAATGTTCAAAAACCTTTAAAACATAAAGATATATAAAAAAAATATTTTCTATTTTTTGCGATTATTGCGATTACTATAACTTACCCTACGGGAAGTTAATAAACGTTAACAAAAATCCGAAACTGACTTGCCATTTTTTGCACTTTTGCAAATCCCCGCATCTTCGAAACTTTTGTTTCGTGCTTTTGTCAAGAAGCATGTCTCCCCGTGAATAGGAATCGAATGTTTTTTGCATCATACAAATCAGTTGATTCGTGCTCTCGAAATCGTCGACGAAAAATTGTATCCGCACAAACACACATAGATCTATTTTGCTAAGGTGTGCCAAAATGTTCGGAAGACGTTGAAACGTAAAGATGTGCACAAATTTTTATTTTCGATTTTTGCAATTACTATAACTACGGAAAGTTAAAAAAATCGAATCATGCATCAATTAGTATTTGTGGTTCATGTAGATTTCTTAAAAAAGGTAATATTTAACATATATCTTTTCTTTGGCTATCATATTTCAAAGTATATGAGTAGGTAATATCAGTAAATAGTAAGTAAAAGAGTAATTAAAAACAATAAGAAAAAAAATGGTATTCCATTAAAATTGAATACACATTTAGGTATTTTATTTATGAAAGTACGTTGGCAATAATCAAGAATCGATTATCTAAATTCAGCCCTGAGTTTTGAGGAGAGAGTGTGAAATGTTTTCCTCGTGTGATATACACATTCCTACATGATTTATACGGAAATTATTTCTTCAACTTTCCGCATCTAACGGTAAAATAAATTGATTCCTTTAAAATAGATTTTCCAAAAATTAAATTAAGCATGCGATAAATACATTTTATAGGAAATTATAGATGGAAATCGCTAATATAAATTTATAGTATATTTGAGTGCAAGGTAATTTCTGGTAAATTAGTATTTATTTTTACTTTAAAATAATATCAGTTATCAGTATTGAAAATTTTCTATATAATAATTATTTTCATTAAAAATAATACATTTTTAAAACTAAAATTAAATTGGTTTTGCAGTTGTAACTTGTTTATTGAGGACAAAAAAGTGCGAGTTTAGAAATATTTATAAAATTGAATAATATATTTTCGCATTAACAGAAATAATTATTTTTTATGCTATTTATGTTGATTTGTTAGAATTAGCAGCCTTGTAACGTTACACAATCAAAATATCATTTAATATGTACGAAAATTCATTAGGGCGTGGTACATTTGCAATGGGCGTAAGCGATCATAGATTTATTCCCGATTTTAAAAATTTGCGTGAAGATTCAATAAAACTATGGGCGGCAGAAAAATTAAATATTATCTGAGTTTTGCCAAGGCGGCTTGGATTTTGTGCATTTCAAATGATATTAATGTTTTGGGTAGTAACGATTAAAAAGATTTTTCAAACGTTTATTTGAAGTGTGAAACGCCTACAAGTTGCTACTAATTGTTTTCGCGTACCTCACAAGTGGTATTAATAGTTCTCATGGGAAACTTGAAAAATTATTAGTAATTAGTATTACTAAACATAATTTTTAATAAATGGTGAATAAAATATTTAATTAAGTTCATGATTATAACATATTTTTTTTATTTTACGAAGCAATTGATAATTTTATAACAATGTATTTTCGGTATCATTGAATTTGTGGTTTTACTAGTCTCTATACAATGTATCGGCAATCAAAATCTTGAACAAAGAACAATTCCGGCGGGCAGAATATCTTTAAAAATTATCATAATTTGGGTGCGCTTTTTCGGTTCACACGCGAGATTTCAGAAAGAAAGCGATAAAAAACGCATATAAAAATGAAAAGAATGTTATGGTTATTGAAAATTTCTATAATATCGATATTTATCTTACTATAATCTGTAGATTATTACTTGATAACTGTTTTTATCTATTCCCATGATTCTGCATATATATGTATATATATATACATATATATATATATATATATATATATATATTTTTGATTCTGAATTTGATGTTGACATATGTATTAACAAAGTCTAATAATCGGGCATAACATCAATAAAAAACATGAATTTCTTTCAAAATTTATTTTAAATCCATACGTTTCGGCTATAATCCTAGCCTTCATTCAGTGGAAAAATTAGTTGATCTTAGTGTTAAATTGGAAAATTTTAATAATCCATGGTATTAGGATATGGTAATGCACTACACTATGTATTATAAACATTAACTTGAAATTACACAATATTTTCACAAAATACTGATTTGAAAAAATCACAAATGAATAGTGTGTTATTCGTAGACTGGTTGAAGATGATCTTCAACCAGTCTACGAATAACACACTATTCATTTGTGATTTTTTCAAATCAGTATTTTGTGAAAATATTGTGTAATTTCAAGTTAATGTTTATAATACATAGTGTAGTGCATTACCATATCCTAATACCATGGATTATTAAAATTTTCCAATTTAACACTAAGATCAACTAATTTTTCCACTGAATGAAGGCTAGGATTATAGCCGAAACGTATGGATTCAAAATAAATTTTTGAAAGAAATTCATGTTTTTTATTGATGTTATGCCCGATTATTAGACTTTGTTAATATATATATATATATATATATATATATATATATATATAATCACAAGACATATATTTGCACATATATGCACCATAATTGTTTGTAGTAATTATTTAATATTTTATTTAAAATTCTAATAATTATAATGTAATGAAGTGCTGATTTTATAATATAAAATACTATATTAACTTCTATATTGTGCTTATTAAGTTCATGTGGGGTAAGTTATAGTGATAGCAAAAAAATGCCTATTTTTAGGTTTCAAACACTTTGGAACATTTTCGCATACCTTACGAGTAGAAAAAATGTTATGTGTGTGTGTGCGGATACAATTTTTCGTCGATGATTTAGAACACTCGGATTTGCCGATCTGAATGATTCAAAAAACATTCGATTCGTATTAATGGGGAGACGTGCTAATTAGTTTTTGGCCAAGACAGGACCAACCGTTTCAAAGTACGGGGCAAAAAGTGCCAAAAATCGTAATTCAGTTTTTGAGAGAACGGTACCGGAGTCCAATTTCAATATTTCAAAAAACATTTTACTTATATTTGGGAAGGCGGGTCTAGCTGTTTCGGAGATCAAATAAAAAAAAGGTAAAAAGCTAGTTGATGGTCAAAAATGATCATTATATATATGCACATCAAATTATCAGATATTTATACAGATTTTAATTTCAGATATTTTATACAATTTTTTTTCACATTTCTATGGGTTCCGTACCAATGTTCATCAGTTAATCTGCGACGCGGCACTTATGCGCTTCGACATTTCGTTTCTATGCAGCCAAAGCAGCAGAAAAAAAATCAAAATTTTCAGAAATTTCAATATATTTCAAATTTTTAAAAAAAAGTTAATTTTTTTTTTAATTTTTAATTTTTGGTACGGGAAGTTTCAACAGTTTGCCTTAAGGCACGATACTAGGCTCCTCTAGTTTTTTTCTAATTTCAAAATTCAACAGTTTCTGTTTGATTCATCTTTTGCAACGCCTTATCATTCACTTTCTTATATTTTCTTATTACCCGCAATCATATGTTTAGAGCAAAAATAGATAAATTTCACGTTTCATTTTTAGTTACTAAATTACTCAATTAATTAAGTTTAATTTTTCAATTAAAATCATCAATGACATCACCGGATTATGGACTACACATTATCAATTACAAGTAGACAAACATACTCATATTTCGGAGAAGATTGGTGTTCCAAACCTCACATTCTGTAAAAATTATTAATGTTTCCTCACATCAGAATAATGTGATTAATGTTCTATCTTATCTTGCATAAATCCACAATAAATAAAAGTGCAATAAAAACAGGTGCATTGAACTACACCCGATTTATGATCGAATGGATATGACAGTGCAGATGTGAATGTGATCCTCCGCACAGGACATAAATTACTTCCGATCGGCACAGGAAGAAATCGAATAATAATAGAAATCCACAAATTCTCAAATATATATATAAAATAAAATATAATATAAAATGCTATTAAAAACTTACTGCAAAGCTTACAAAACGTCATTATCAATATAGCATGAAAATATATTATGACAAGTCATAAATTAATTGACAACAAAACTATATTTTCATTAACATCAGAATTTTACTTAAATTAAAATGCAAAAAATATGTAAAAGTCTTTCTCAAAATTATGAAATTAATTTGTGGCGAATTAATAAAATTCTCTGCTGAAGCATCAAGCTGGCAAAAAGATGAAATAATAAAAGAAGAACAAAATTCAGATGAATATCATAATATTCGTCTGATCCAATTATTCAATTACTATCAATGTTTCTATTTTTCATTATATTTATTAACAAAGATTTTACAAAAATTCCAAAGAAAAATTAAAGTGGGAGAAAAAAAAATTTATGGAATTTTGTTCAATGTAATATAAAAATGTAATGTAATGTAAATAAATAATATAATGTAATAATAAGAAAAACATATGCAAATAACTTTCTGACTAAGTTCAGTAAAACCTAAAAATATAAATTTTATGGGTACATATTTTACAGAGATAACCCTGTATATAACCTTGATTTGGTATTTTGTAAGAAATATTCATCAGCAGAGTTGGAATAACTATTTATTTAATTTATCTCTTGTAAAATTGCTTTTCTAACTGCTTTTACTTTTTCATGTACTATTTTTTATTGTTTAAATCTTTGCCAGGGTAAAGATTCCAGTTAGACCTTTTTAGTCCACCATCGTGTAAGCTTTTATAGAGATTATATAAAAAAAAACTTTTAAATATAACTTAAAATTAATAATTCATCTTATAAAACAATTAAATAACGTATACTTAAAAATATTTTAAAATTTCGTGAACAAAACAACAGTGTTCACAACCAAAAAAACTAACAAAGAAAGATAATACTTTTGTTATGGATTTTTAAACATTGCCGTTTATCTCCCGCTAACTATGTCGTAAAAATCAAGGTGATGGTTGGTTATATTTATATTTTTCCCTCTACTAAGTAAAGTTAAGAATTTTTTAACAACAATATTCGAATTGTTGTTAAAAAAATAATAACTTTACTTTGAGGTAATGGTGGTGGACCTTTTTACCCGCAGACCTTTAAGCCCTGCTCTACCCTATCCTTAAAGTTATGTTAATTACAATTGTGCAATAATGCCGAAAGAAAATAAAAGTAAAGAAAAAACTAATTATTGCAAAACTAATTATTGTTAAGCTGAATCATAAAAATATAATAATTAATCAATTTTCCCCGTAAAGTTATGAATGATAATTGTGCAATTAGGCCGAATAAAATAAAAATAAAAAAAGATATGTATTTCTGTGATATTTTGCTCAGCTGAAAAATAAAAATGGTCCAACTAAAAAAAATAAAGTAAAATGTACACAAAATTGATCTACCATTGAAACTATATTTTGTGAAAATTGAATAGTTCCAAATTTATGTAAATTTACATCAAAATAGTTCAAATGTATTTCTATTTCATTTAATGATAATCACAAGGTGCGTTTTTAGCCATTCTACTCAACTATGATATTCTTCTAATCAATTCAGACAGATTAATTTAAATCACAATTTTCGCAAATCAACAATAGATGATTGTATCCTAGTCGTACAGTCAACAACATTCACAGATGTATCAGAATAATTGTTATATGAACTTGCCAAATTATTTTTAAAGAATATTGGCGGCATATAAAATAAAAAAGTGACGGATAAAAAATGACCAAAAACACCACAATGTGTTTTGCATGCATCGATTCCCATCCTAAAATAATATTTTTATATCTACCTAATATTTCTATTGTCAACGACATCGCCTTCCCTATACAAACAGAATTCTTGATTCGTACCTGCCGAAGTTCAGAAGCTCTGTGCGAGATGATAATCGCGTTAAGCTCTCTTGAGAGGATCCTCGAGACATTGACAATAAGCACAAAGTCATATATTTTACACGCCTCATATTTATTATCTCCTTTCAACGATACCTAATGCGCTACTTGTCATTTGTCACATTGTGGAGTTGTTGAAAATCGATATTAGAACATCGATATTACGAGTAATTCGATTGTAAATTTAAAAATTGTTGCAAAAAAAAGAAAGACATCAAAGAAAGACATATTGTATCGATTTCCCATTTTCTCAAATTTTAATATCTTAAAGCAATAATACTTTTAAGTTATTTCATTGCATATAAGGGACCGTCCAATTATCACGTGATCGATTTCTTAAGATTTTAGCACCCCCACCCTCCATCCTTGGTGATACTTGGTGATATTTATTATTACCTCCAACCCTCACCAAACATAACGTATATTTAGTACCTAAAAAAAAGTAAAACTTTAAATTTTCATTAAAATTTTGGATTACATATTCCAAATTCAGGTAAAAAATAAATACACCCTCCCCCACGTAATTAATGAACGTCCCATGAGTCTACCGATAATTTTTCTTTGACATATATGGTAAATCGAGATACGATATCATATATATTGTGTTAGTGTAGTTTGCATAGTTGATAAATTCCTTAAATAAACTATTATAAAATATATAAATAAATTCTTTCAAAAATCAAATCGAAACATTATTCTGCATAGTTTCAAATTTTCACAAGTCTTACAATAGATTTTTTTAACATTTCTTTTTGACATATTTTTGAATCAAGTTACTTACTGTAATAAATAAACTATTATAAACTATATAAAAAATTATCAATATTATGGATAGGAACGCTAAAACAAGCATTAAACTATTTAACTTTATTTATTTTACATATAAATTAACGTTTAATAAATTTACATACTATCTTCTGAATATAGTGTTGTTATAGTTCGCTTCATTAGTAAATCTCTTACAGTAAATAAACTATTACGAAATATATATAAAGAAATGCTTAATATTGTAGATAGCTGAATTGTAGAACCGCTGAATAAAAGCGTTTAACTATTTACTTGTGATCACAAATTATCAAAGAATTAAAAAATATGTAATTCATACATGTTCCGAGAACACTTTAAACTCACTGCGGATATTTCTTCAGTAGAACCTTGTTAAGACGATCTTGCTTAATAGAATTTCTCGCATAATACGAAACTTTTCTGTACCTTGAAATATATCGTTTCAATGAAACCTAACCCGCATAACTCGATTTTTCAATTGAGACTGAATTATAAATTATACATTATTTATATAATATATGTGTGTATGTAAATGCATGTGTATATATATTATATTTTAAAAAGATTGTTATAATGACTAATATAATTAAAGCTAATTTTATATTATAATTACATATTTTAAACATGATCGCACGAGTATAACACCGATGAAGATATTGCTAAATAATAAAAACGTGTCACTTTATAATATAATATTTTTATAGAGCTGATAATCATATAGAATCAACAATAAAATAAAATTAAAAAAAAATTGAATGTTTTTGTCCACAATATATCGAATATTATGAACACCAACATACAATACAATTCCGGCAACCGGGTACATGGGCTTTCTATGAAGACAGGTGAAAAGCTTATCTCACGATTATTAATATTACCCAATAAAACTGTTCAAAATTATCATATAATTGTCATCGAATGAATTATTAACAAGATGTCTCTTTACTTTTACGTGATATGGGTTACCCACGGATCTCATTTTTTTCTTTCTTTTATTAAATCAGGAATATGAATTAAGGAAATGATTTATAAAAAAATATCAAACATACGTTTAAGTTTTTATCAGGTTTACAATTTTCTCAAAGCATTTTGGGTGCAAAAAATATTTTATAAATGTTATTCATACATTGGATTGATGAGTCTTATATATGAGTAGGGGAGACTGAATATAGCTGTGCCACTTTTTTTCATCAGCAATGATTTTGGTAATTAACCAGTTAGCTTGGAAAAATGTAAATTAAATGGCAATTTGTACATTTATATACGAACGAATACTGAAATACTGTTCTTAAATACGATGGATTAGTCATAAAATCAAATCATACAAGAAAAGGAGGAGTGTCATAACCGTCCACACCCCCGAGCCTGATTATAATAAACTGAATAACTATTATAATGAACAGAAATAACTACCAAAGCAAGATTTATGAAGTAGTAGTAAGAATTGATATTTTTTTGTTTATTATGTTCAAAAATACATATTTATAAAATCTATAAATTATTTAGATTATGATTTTTAATTTTGTTGTTCAACCTAATAAATAATTTGCATCGTATTGATTGAATAATGTAGATTCTATAAAATCTTTTCAAAATTAAAAATATAGAGGTGGGTCTTTCTGCCCACTTTACTTCCCTCCTCCTTTGGGGTGGGGTAAAATGGTGGAAGTAACTAATGTTTGAAAAACAGCAAAAATAATATATTCCTACAACTATGAATTAGCTGGAAGTTTTACTGAACTTAGTCAGATAGTTGTTTGTTTGGTATGTGTTATTTGTTGTGATATAATTGGTTTGGTTTTCACAAAATAATAGCTCAAAGTAAAATAGGGCCTCGCCCTATATAAATATATATGTAATATTTTTTTTGGATAATGATAGGTATACAGATATAAACAAAAAGCCTTTTTATTTTTGTTTTGAGTTTCAATTTAACTCTTCTTGAGTAGGTAAAACACACAAAAATTGTTTAAAAAATACATTTAATGTTAAAACGTGAATAGCAGTGAATGAGTGAAAAAGAATTAAAAATATTTAGTTTCGAAAAAATTATATTGACGTCCATTCTACCCAAAAGCTCATGAACGAATCAATCGTCAATATATGTACAAATTCACAAATACTGATCCTATTTGATTATTTTATGGATTCATTTTCGTGATCTAATTTCGTACTCGGGCTGCGATGAATCATATTTATCTGATCTGAAACATCAGATCAACAACAGTTTTAAAAGATATCGCATCAGAATCATGATATCGTTTTGCATGATGCCGGTTGACGGGTTCTAGTGTCAGAACTGAGTAAAACAATACTATTAATACGTCTAAGCGAAGACCACCTGGTAGAACAACATGATTTCGGTAGGCAATTCGAGATCAATAAAAAACATTTATACACATCGGTGCTCTATGCTTTGTAAAAGGTTTTGATTTATATTTTCTGTGATAACTATGTTTTATTGAGCAGCAAATTCGGTTCAATAAAATATAGTGAAAAATGTGCTGGAGACACTGCAATAGCAAAACCTTATTCTGAATGCATAACATACTATAATGATTGAATTTAATTAATGAGATCTACAGAACAAAAATATTAAGAAACTATTTAATTTAGTAACATTATTAACTAAACAGATATATATAATTCTTATATAATTTAAAGTAGAAATGATTCATATTAGACTGAAAGTGGCTAGTTGTAATTTAGAAGCCAATAAATATAAATTAAATAAAAAACACTGCAATAACATGTCCGTTGTGCAATAAATTATAGTAGCAAATGGCAATTATTAACTATAAAATAGTAACTCAAATTAATAAAATTATAACTAACAAAATTACGGTCACGCCTTTAAATTTAAATGATACAATGATATCTCTTCAAAGATTTTTTTTGGTACACATGTAGGGTAGGGTGGGATACAAAGATCAATTTCACTTTAAGTAATTATACGGTCTACTCCAAACCAAACGACACCAAACACACAATTCGTATCAAACAAGCAACTATCGAACTATGTTCTCAGTTAATTCCGAATTATAGAAATGTGCTTTTACTGTTTTTCTAAAATTTATGCTGAGTTAAAAAAGGCAGCCAGGGGGCATATAGATTCAATATCTAATTTGAATTTCAAATTTAAAAGGATTTTACAAAATGATGTTATTCAACAGTGCAAAATATAAATTTCATGGACACATTTTTACAGAGATAACACAGTACATACTTGATCTAGTAATTTGCCAGAATATATTTAACAGCAGAATTGGAATAAACTATTCTCTTAATTTAGCTCTTTTAAAACTGTCTATTTAACTTATTTACTTTTATATTTACAATTTTCTTTTGCCATGGTAAAGGTGCAGTTGGCCCTTTTTGCCCAAACCACATGTAAGCTTTTATGGAGGTTATATAAAAAATATCTGTTGCATCTAGCTTAAAATAAACAATACATCTTATAAAACAATCAAATGGCATATTCTTAAAAATTATAGGTCTCTTAAGCTGAACAAAATTGCTACAATCAAAAAAACAGCAACAAAAGAAAAGTCTTTTTCACTGATTTTCAAACATGGCCGTTTATCTCTAACTAAATCATATCCAAAGTTCCAATCGACTTTAAAGCGCAAAAATAAAGTTTGTGCAAATCAATTACATGCATTAATTAAAAATAAAATTACTACCACATAATCATATCAAAATAGAATTTCATACGTACGAGTTGGTCTGAAAGTTTTCGACCTTGTTTCAATACTTTGTGTTGGAAATTATTGGAAACTTATATCTGTGTGTGTGTGTTTTATGTATAACGCACATGGAATTATATCTAATAATAAATCCTAATATTATTTGTTCTAAAATTAATTTTTAAATGAATCCTAACAATGATTTCGAACGTTTAAGTCAAAGGCTGCCGTCTTGACGCTAACGACTAATCAACAAACCATAAATTTATGTTAACTTTTATATTGACAGATATGAAACAAAGTAGCCGCTCGCCGTCTAATATAATATATACTATTTTTAAATATTTATGATATTATTAAGCAGTTTATGATTTGTTTCTCAAATTAATTTAAATATTTATCTTTTTTGAAATTTACTGCATGGTCCACCAGACCACCCAACGTCAACGCATTAAAGCCCAAATTATTGAGAAATTATATCATAATTATCCAAACAATATGATTGATTTATTCAATTCAAAAATTATAATTTTGCAAATATTCCTTTTTAACTTAAAATTACATAACTTTACAGTTAAAAAATATGCTTAATAGCTTCATATTTTTGCATATTGCTTTTTATACTTATATCTAAGCCGTTAACCATTATAGTAAGTTATGAAAAAAAACATTGGGTTCTTCTCATAACTATGTATCTTTGTATCTTGTATACGTAAACACAAACAAAAATCTATTAACCATCCAATTATCAAAAAATGTCAGTTTTAAAAAAA
>NW_020538040.1:157714246-157765771 GCF_003426905.1 Ctenocephalides felis
ATATATATATACATATATATGCAGAATCAGGGAATAGAAAAAAAAGTTATCAAGTAATAATCACAGATTTAGTAAGATAAATATCGATATTATAGAAATTTTCATAACCATAACATTCTTTTCATTTATATGCGTTTTTTATCGCTTTCTTTCTGAAATCTCGCGTGTGAACCGAAAAAGCGCACCAAATTATGATAATTTTTAAAGATATTCTGCCCGCCGGAATTGTTCTTTGTTCAAGATTTTGATTGCCGATACATTGTATAGAGACTAGTAAAACCACAAATTCAATGATACCGAAAATACATGTTATAAAATTATCAATTGCCTTCGTAAATAAAAAAATATGTTATAATCATGAACTTAATTAAATATTTTATTCACCATTTATTAAAATTATGTTTAGTAATACTAATTACTAATAATTTTCAAGTTTCCCATGAGAACTATTAATACCACTTGTGAGGTACGCGAAAACAATTAGTAGCAACTTGTAGGCGTTTCACACTTCAAATAAACGTTTGAAAAATCTTTTTAATCGTTACTACCCAAAACATTAATATCATTTGAAATCCACAAAATCCAAGCCGCCTTGGCAAAACTCAGATAATATTTAATTTTTCTGCCGCCCATAGTTTTATTGAATCTTCACGCAAATTTTTAAAATCGGGAATAAATCTATGATCGCTTACGCCCATTGCAAATGTACCACGCCCTAATGAATTTTCGTACATATTAAATGATTTTGATTGGTAACGTTTACAAGGCTGCTAATTCTAACAAATCAACATAAATAGCATAAAAAAAATTATTTCTGTTAATGCGAAAATATATTATTCAATTTTATAAATATTTCTAAACTCGCACTTTTTTGTCCTCAATAAACAGTTACAACTGCAAAACCAATTTAATTTTTAGTTTTAAATGTATTTTTTTTTTTATGAAAATAATTTATATAGAAAATTTTCAATACTGATACTGATATTATTTTAAAGTAAAAATAAATACTAATTTACCAGAAATTACTTGCACTCAATATACTATAAATTTATATTAGCGATTTCCATCTATAATTTCCTATAAAATGTATTTATCGCATGCTTAATTTAATTTTTGGAAAATCTATTTTAAAGGAATCAATTTATTTTACCGTTAGATGCGGAAAGTTGAAGAAAATTTTCCGTATAAATCATGTAGGAATGTGTATATCACACGAGGAAAACATTTCACACTCTCTCCCTCAAAACTCAGGGCTGAATTTAGATAATCGATTCTTGATTATTGCCAACGTACTTTCATAATAAAATACCTAAATGTGTATTCATTTAATGGAATACCATTTTTTTTCTTATTGTTTTTAATTACTCTTTTACTTACTATTTACTGATATTACCTACTCATATACTTTGAAATATGATAGCCAAGAAAAGATATATGTTAATATACCTTTTTTAAGAAATCTACATGAAACCACAAATACTAATTGATGCATGATTCGATTTTTTTAACTTTCCGTAGTTATAGTAGTTGCAAAAATCGAAAATAAAAATTTGTTCATATCTTTACGTTTCAAGTTCTTCCGAACATTTTGGCACACCTTAGTCATACAATTTTTCGTCGACGATTTCGAGATCACGAATCAACCGATTTTTATTATGCAAAAAACAATCGATTCCTATTCACGAGGAGACATGCTTTTTGACAAAAGCATGAAACAAAAGTTTCGAAGATGCGGGGATTTTCAAAAAGTGCAAAAAATGGCAAGTCAGTTTCGGATTTGTGTTAACATTTATTAACTTCCCGTAGGGTAAGTTATGGTAATCGCAAAAATCGAAAATAATGTTTTTTATATATATTTACGTTTTAAAGGTTTTTGAACATTTTGGCATACCTTAGAAAAAATGTATGTATGTGTGTGTGCGGATACAAATTTTCGTCGACGATTTCGGGAACACCGATCTATCGATTTGAATAATCCAAAAAACATCCGATTTGTATTGATAAAGAGACGTGCTGATTAGATTTTGGCGAAGGCGGGTCTAGCCGTTCCGAAGATACGGAGCGTCCGATTTTAATAATTCAAAAAAGATTTTACTTGTATTGACAAGATGAAGAACTGATTAAATTTTTGGGAAGGCAGGTCCAGCGGTTATGGACTCTCAATAATAATAAGTTAATAAAAAGTCGTTTTGTTTCGGTCAAAAAGTCAAAAATGTTTATTGGACATATGTACATCAAATTATCAGATATTTTATAGAGATTTTAATAATGTGTACACATTTTATGTAATTTTTTTTTGGGTTTCGTACCAACATTTTTAATGACGGTACGGAAAGTTCCAACAATTTGCCTTAAGGCACGATGCCTTGCACCCCATTAGTTATTTTTAAATGTTAATATAAATGAAATGAATTTCTAGTTTTCTAATATAAGAAATTCGTCTCTGTTGTGCGATATCAGGTAGGTTGGACGCGCACGGGAGGTTTTTATGACTCTGTAACGAATTCGAATGTTCTGATTCCAGATATTACAGAATTTCATAGCTGACCTAGAGAACGTAGAGTGAACGTTTACTAATGGCTGCACGCCTGTTATTGAATTAATGCACCGATAAATCCTACTAGCGCTATATTAAAAGCACCTATTTTGAAATTGTTTTAGATTCGGACCATCGAAGTGAATATTTTTGACACGATTTGGATGAGTTTATATTAATATAGATTAACCACTTGACTGTGGTGTTTGAAACTGTTTTGTTTGAAAGTGCGCACTATTTTGTGTCGTCACAATCGTACAATGACAAGTATATCCGTCAATCACATAGTAAGTTGTGCTGGTAAGATATTGGGTGAAAAACATGGATTTATTTTATAAGATTCCTAGTATTTAGTTCTTTAGCCCACATCGGCATATATAGCATACATATTAAACCAAAAAAGCAATAAACTAAATCAAAATCAATTTAATTAAATGTTATACATAGTAGACACTTATATTAGTCAGTATAATAAGAATTCAAATTTTTGGTGTGGAGTGATATTTGGCTTACAGTGTATTATACACAATGGGACTTTGCGAAACGAGTTCTTGTTTTATAATTTTGAGTTAACATCTAAAAAGCGTTATTATCGCACATTATTGATTGAATTTTAGTACAAAGTGGTAAAATTCTTCAATCAGCGCATACTGGCACAACTGAGATCTATCTCAAACTGCTATATATTATTGCTATATTATTATTATTTGATTATTTTTTCAAAATACTTTAAAACGAAGAGGATATGTTTTAAGAACACAAAATGTAACACTGTTACATTTATATATATATAAACAATATAATATTATGATAGTATAATGATGTTTCTAGAATAGATGTATACGATTTAAATCTTTATGTAAAAATCAAATAAAGCAAGTCAAGTCAAATAAAGCAAATTTTTAAATTAAAACTTTTTTTTTTGAGGATATGTTTTATTTTTTTCTAAAATTGCAATTGAAATAGTCAATGTTCATAGATTTGTACGCATGATAGTCGTCAATGTACGAACTTTCACAATTTTCTTCATGGCGAGTATAGAAGAGACTGGGTACGGTTGTGCCAGGGTACGGTAGTGATAGTCGTCATAACGGTAGTGATAGTCGTCAACAAAGATGAAGTATGATGGTTTGAACAAGTTTACATTTTTGCTTTCTTTCAGTCAGTACCTTACATTAACATGATATGTGAACCAGATTGCTTTTAAAGAGTCAAAAGTAAGTTTTCGTGTTTGAATTTTTTTAGACATATCTGTTAATTGTATTTAGATAGATCACCGTATTTGCTATAAGTTGAACATTCATAGTTATTTACTAGCAATTAGTTTTTGCTTAGATAATTCAGCTCAGTCATAATGATAATTTGTTTTCAGAGGTGCGTTTTGGGTACGGTTGTGACAAATTTTGGGGTACGGTTGTGACATTTATTTCTTGTCCTTTTCGGGTGAAGGTTAAGTAGATAAAAATAGATCTAACTTAACTATGACAAAATACGAAAGAGCAAAGTAAAGGAAAATCGATTATAAGAAAAAAAAAATCACAAAAAATTTTTGGTAACTTTGTACAAAAAAATATGTGTTTTTCCATATTATTATATTTCATTCATAAGCTTTGTTTAAATGTTTATGTGGTATTGTGTGGCATATTATTGTTATTAACGACAATAAAAATCAATGTGCGTCAAATTATGTTGAATTCTATATGTAATATATCATAAGTAGAAGTTTTCACTATAGTTTTATAGTTTTATTGTAAAAATTGATTTCACAATATCACATTTTGTTCTTTTTTTATAAAAAAAAAATTTATTTGGCCTCGCTTACTCTGAGCATTTAGCCACCTACAACATTTTTATTCATTTACATTCTAATTTTTATATCATTTTCAATCTATATATGTATCATATTCTATATTCTTCTTAATTTTTCTTCTTCTTATTTTCTTCAATTCTTGCTCCTTTTTAAATTTCTAATTCTATTTAACTTCTAGCTTCATTCCAATTTTTTTCTTCGTTCTTCTTTTAATTTCAACAAGTTCCAATATTTTTCTTCTCACTCCTAATACAATTGAACTATTCGAACTCTGTTATTCCTATTTTTCTTAATTTTTATTCAAATTCTACTTAACAATACAATTTTTATTTGATTTCGAATTAACTATACATATTTTTTTTCTATATTCTATGTCAATGGCAGGATTTGATCCGAAGATCCCTGTCGTGTGAATCGAACACGCTACCAAGTGAGCTATGCTCGTCCCCACATTTTGTTAAAACGATGTATTACGAGATCGCTTGGTAGAACTATTTAAAAATAAGCAATTCTTATTTAGAGTAGCTCAGGTGCAATATTGCGCAAATTCAAATCTTCTGTGTGTAATAATCTATCTATCAAAATCGCCCTCAAAATTTTGCGACCGGTGCGTCAAAGTGCATCGACGCACGTGGCTCGGCGTCTGCTGTGCCCGGCGAATCTTTAATCGTACCAGGTGGTCCTTGCGAACACGCCGCGATGAGTTTTGTCCTATTGTTGAATTTGTCTTGACAATAAGCTAGCAGTAGTAGGTGGTAGTAATTTCATTCTTATTTTGTTATCAAAAGGCGGCTTTTTCAAAATATTATAAAACAGGTCAATTTCCAAAAGTGTGTGCGATGATAGCCATATCATTTGATACACTGTTTCATTGGGCTCTTCTGCTTTTATTCTGTTCTTTGCATTAATCGATGACACAAAGAATAAATAGACGCCCACGAATTTGTATTTTTGTGATTTTGATAAAGAATAATATCCCACCGAGTTAACATAACAATGAAGCTTTTGATATTATTTTTTTATTAATAATATGAATATTTGTGTTTTTATAGAACTTTTTAAGAAGAAAATTAGGTTTAGATTAGATTTTAACGAATTCATTGTTCGTTAAAAATTGCGATTAAACACAGATTTGCAAACATGCCGATTTTTAAAAAGCATTCTATTTTAAAAGAAATTTACCTATTATATATAAAATATAAAAGATATTTCAGTTTCTGTTGATAAATATGCTTATACTTTTAAAATGTCTGTTGCAAAATGCTTGAGTCAGTTTCGTCATTGTTTTGCTCGTATTTTCCTAACTTTCTTACTCTCTTAATTATTGGAAATATTGTTTAGAAATGTTATTTTATATAATGTTGAATTAGTCAATAATTTTGAAGCTATTAATCTCGATTACCTTAAAGTCTTGATTAACAAAAGTAAATTAAAACAAAAAAAGAAAAAAGAAATATTAATCTCGATTAACATTTTATTGACATCTTTAGAATAAACTATTGTTTGTTATAATCGGTGTAAAAATCGTGATAAATTAGATATTAATGAATAGAATTTTTTTCAGGATAAAATTAAAAAAGGTTTCATGAAAATACATTAAACATTGCTTTGTTTGCCCATTCTTGACATTCTTATGATATATAATCAAATTCTTCACATAATACATATTTTTGATTATTTTCATATTTTAAAAGATTTGCTATTCAAATAAAAAAATGAACAATTTTTTTGAAATATAAATAACGTAGGATAGGGCAGTGCATAGAGGACAAATTTGACTTTGAGCAATTGTATTGTGAAAACCAAACCAATTACATTACAAGAAATAAAACACATATCAAACAAACAACTATTTGACTATGTCCAATAAAACTCCCAACATCATTGTAGAAATGTGTTTTCTTACTGTTTTTAAAAAAATGTAATCTGGACTTTTTTATCCGATAGACGAGGTAAATTGGGATGGCCAGAGAGCAAACAGGTCTATTATCTTATTTTCATTTTAAAAGGATTCATCAAAATAATACCTACATTATTCAACCAATGCAAATATAAATTTTATGCGTGCATTTTTTACATAGTTAACACTGTAAATAACCTTGATCCAATATTTCGTTAAAAATATTTATCAATAGAGTTAGAATAACTATTTATTTAATTTATCTCTTATAAAATTGCTTTTTTTAACTTTATATACTTTTTTATTTGCTATTTTGAATTTTTACATCTTTGCCAGGGTAAAGGTTCAATTGGCTGTTTTACTCCATCCAGGTCTAAGCTTTTATAGAGGTTTATATAAAAAAATGTTGAATCTAACCTAAAATTAACAATGATAGTACACCTTATAAAACAATTAAATAACCTATACTTAAAAGCTATATTAAGGTCTCGTAAACTAAACAACGATGCTCACAACTAATAAAACTAACAACGAAAGTAAATACTTCTATTATGGATTTTCAAACATTGCCGTTTTTCTCTCGATAGCAACGTCGTCAGAATGAGGTGATAGCGTATATTAAACTACAAAAAATATTTATAGAGCCATTGACTATGCGTATATTTTTGTAATTAAGCGTTTACACAAAACATTCAATCAATACTAGTTTTTTTATACCCACAGTGTTTATATACACAAAGTTTGGAATATATCTGTATGTTTTGTTGGAGAATCTATATGTTTCATTCATGTGAAGAATTGTATCTTGGTACGTTAGCGCAGTTTTAATCGATCTGACTCGTTCTCATTTACGTTTTTTTCGTTGATTTGTTTCCGTCAATACAATTATCTTGACGTCTTCTGTAAAACGCACCCCGTAATCAGGCGCGGGCATAAGGTCTCAAGCTTTTCGTTTTATTTTGGAAGCCAGCTACGGCTCCGTGCGATACACGAAAAATTCTTTGTTTTACTCGAGTGTAAATTACCCCACAACTCGAACGAGACACGAAATTACAACATCGACTTTGAGTGCTCGTGTCCGTGTGGTCCTTTTTTCGCTCAGTAAATGGTTTAATAGCATCTCACTTAATGAGAGACATTGTATTCATTGTGATTGTTTTCAATAAATTCACTGAAAAATAATATTACAATATCTGATTTTTTAATGTTTTGGATTTGGACGTATCTATCAAGAAAAAATACGTTACCTCATCAAACCATTCCGTTATAAATTTTAGATCAACCGTTTCGAATTTCTTTCCTTCAAGAAAAAAATCCGTTAGGTAAAGCACCTAAGCGTGCGATATATAAAGAGAGCTTATGCCATAAGGGGTTCAGGATAAGACAGCAATATTAATGCATATAAGTATTCTTAATTTTTGATCAAAAGGAGCGATGTCCTTCAGACCGTATCATCACCTGTTTCAACTCAAATGCAATACCATCCCCCACGGTTAACCACGGGATAATTATTCAAATAATAATTAGTGACGGTAACACACCCATCTGGTAATGTCGCGTTGCGGAGTAATATCTTCTATAATATACAAAGAATGAAATATTTGAATATTTGTTTCACAGAGAAAAGTAGAAATTATAACTGTATATCTCATAATCAGCTCAAAGTACGTAAATTATGAACAGCGAACATTAGCACCATCCTTCGATTTATAATTGACACAGAAGTATTATAATTGATTATCATATGAAAAAGTTGCGTCAAGTGATGTGACTTCAGAGTCATCTAAGAGTCATTGAAGAATGGACTAGCAAATGGCGCATAAAAATTAATGATAATAAATCAACTCATGTAATATTCACACTCAACAATTCTTCTTGCCCAGCAGTTCAATTTCATGATAAGACAATTCCAGTTAAACACTCAACAAAATATCTCGGGATGATATTAGATAGCAAACTAACCTAGAAGCAACATATACTTTCAAAAATAGCTCTAGTAAAAAATAGAGCTAAGGAGCTATACTGGCTCATAGGTAACAAATCTAAATTACCTATTAAAAGCAAGCTACTAATATATAAAACAATAATAAAGCCGATATGGACCTATGGTGTGGAATTATGGGATGTGCAAGAAAATCTCACATTGATTCAATTCAACGAGCTCAATTAAAAATTCTGAGGCAGATCGTAAACGCTCCATGGTATGTCAGTAACAAAATTATTCATGACGACTTGAACATACCATTTGTGAAAGATGTAATTACCAGTACCAGTCATCACCATTTTGAGAAGCTGGAATCCCATCCCAATGAAATAAATAAACATCTTCTTCAAGAACCCCGATCTAGGAGGCTCAAAAGAAAAGTTCCAATAGATTTGAAAATTGATCAATAAAGACGAAGATTTACCTCAGTCAGATTAGTTGACCACTCAATGGAGTGGCAGATTGAAATTTTAAAATTCAGCCAATTTATTCAGGTGTGTGTGAGTATGTTTACTGTGTGAGTGAGTTCAAACATAAGCACAATAGCTTATAGAATTTTGTAAATTCTGATTGCTGTTAATTAAAGTATAAAAAAAGTGATGTGACTGCGAGGTTGATCTTTTCTAGTAGTAGGTACTGTTTTGTTATACACCATCGCAAATTAGGTGTTTAGATTAGGAATTATCATAGAAATTTGAAAACGCGACATCGAACAGCTGACGGTCAGTCAAGTGTTTCAAAGATGTTAAATTCAAGATCGAGATCTGGTGTCGGACGAGGGTGATTCGGCTTGGAGCCACGCTTCGACGGCCGCGCACGTGGCTTCGCTTATAAGGGAGCATTGCTAATGTACATGTACGTGACCCATGAACATTGTTTTACATACATATAACTACACATTTAAATTATTCATATATATACTATATATACATACTATATATGCTATTATATATTAACAAAGTCTAGTAATCGAGCATAACATCAATAAAAACATTTCGGCTATAATCCTAGCCTTCATTCAGTGGAAACTAAGATAAAATTAAAAACTAAAACAATTGAATTGGAGTGAAAATAAAAAAATAAAGAGTAAATAGTACTTACAATTGGTGTTAAGTTAGATGATTTTAATAATCCATGGTACCAGAAAATGGTAATGCACAACACTATGTAATATAAACATTAAACTTGTAATTAAAATTTACCAAGATTCTACACATGTATGGAACGAATTGTGAATCCTTTGCGCGACCTTTTTATTGTTTTGTGAGAAATTTGGAAATGCTATCTAAATAAAAGAGATTTGTGTCGCACAGCATGTTAAGTTCATTCCGTTTATTTATTGTCTTATTTTTATAAATAGTTAAAAAAAATCCTTCTATAATTCTTTGTTTAAATAAATTTTGTTCAAATTGTGATACAGCCGGGTTAGAAAAGTCTATATTGTATTTCTATGGTATTAATATGGTAGTATTAATATGGTCCGCAAGCATAGTTTTGAATTGTCTGGGAATTTTTGAATTATTTTTATGCTGTTGTAAACGTTTAATTAAGTTCTGGCTTGTTTCTCCTAGGTGAATTAAATTACATTCCATTAATAATTTTTCTTATTCGCAAGATGTGGTGTAAATATTTTATAGGAAAAGGTTTTCCTATCGCATTCCGTTTTAGTTTAATAGGAAGAACATTTATATTGCGGTTTCTTTTTATTTACCTCAAACATTAATGAAACCCTTTTTTCGCTCAGCATCAGTGCTACAAATTCAAAATATAAATAAAACTTACCATTCAATTATTAATCAGAAAAGAATAAAGTACAGACATATTATATGAAATTATATAGTAAAGTAGTTTTGAAACAGAATATTAAAAAAAAAATATTTCACACTAACAGTAAGTATTTTCATGGTAACAGTCAACATCTTAGTTAGAAAGTTATAACAAATATGAACCATTTATTTAGTAAATAATTAAAATAATGATACAATAATAAATAGGGTAGACTGGGTACGGTTGTGCCAGGGTACGGTAAGAGATAGTCGTCATAACAACTAAACTATATTGATTTCGACATAGCGTTCAAAGGAAGAAAGATGAAGTATGTATGTTCGAACAAGTTTCCATTGTTGCATTAAATCAACGCCCTACAATAACATGATAAGTAGACCGCAAAAAAGTCAAAAGTAAGCTTTTGTCTGATTTCTTTTAATAAAAAATGTTACTTGTATACAAATAGATCACTCTGTTTTTTATTTGGCTTTAGGTAGAACATTTGTTGTTATTTACCAGCTATTAGTTTTTACGCTAATAATTTAGCTCAGTCATAACGATTATTTGTTTTCAAAAGTGTGCGTTGGGTACGAATTAGACAAATTTTGTGGGTACGGTTGTGACATGTATTTTTTGTTCTTTTCGGGTGAAGATTAAACAGATAGAGAAAAATATAACTAAACTAAGACAAAATACGAAAGAGAATGGGAAAGAAAAATTATTACAAGAAAATGAAAATTTTCACAAAAGTTTCTTATTAACTTTTGAAAAAAAATGTTTTGTAATAGATTGTTATATTATATTCATAAGTTTTGTTAGAGTGATTATGTTGTGCTGTGTTATATATTTCTGGCAATGAAAGTCGTTACAAACTATTTTGATGTTGATAGCTATTGTTTTATTAACTATTGTATAGCTTTTTCTGTATGATTTGATTTTATGACTAATGACTAATCGTTTTAATGACAGTATTTCAATATTTCCACATAGACAAATGTTCAAATTTCATTTCATTTACGTTTCTCTCAGCTAACAAAATTATTGCTGATAAAAAAGCACAACCTTATCTTATAAACACATGGAACCTTTTAAAATTAATTGGAAATTGAGATTCATGAAATTCTGATACATTTTTTATAATAAATTAGATCATGAAATCTGTTTTATTTTTGTTATATTGTATATATACATTAGAATGAAAATCCAAAAGGAATAATTTGTTATATATATATATATATATATATATATATATATATATAATATACATACATATAAACATACATACAACAAATTATTCATTTTGGATTTTCATTATAATGTGTATTTTTAATATTATCAATCAGTCAATGACAAGTACCTATATCATTATTGAAGTGTTATTTATATTACTATGGACCAAGATATCAGTATATCACACTTTGTCATGATCTAATATTTAAGATGTAAAAATACATGTATAAAAGTAAGAATAATCTTCTTCTTCGATGCGTACTAAGGTGTCAAGATGCCAAGGCTGTTCGTGTTGTGTAATTACCGGCAAATGTTTTTCACTTATTAAGACTTGATCACACTGAATATCCGTTCTAATATTAATTAATCTAGTTATGATGAAATATATTAAATTTTCGTCTTACGCGAATAAGAAAATTATTTTCATTACTTCTATATGAGTTGATTTTATTTGTTGCTTAAGTGCTGTTAATATGATAAATAGCACTTTATATGATATGAATTGATTATAATCAATTTACTACAAAACAGAATGTAATTCTTTAGAACCAAGGTGGTTTTCACTTGAGATTATATTTTGGATATTGGAAATTTTATAACATGCTGCTTGATATATTTTATAGCATGCTGAAACTTTGATTATAGTTGCTAAATTTAAAATGTTCATCTTATTTATTCATTGCATTTGATTATTGTTTCTATATCAACAAGCCATCAAGGTATATGTAAAGTAAACCACTTTTTTCATAGTATACTGTTTTTTTGTTTTTTATAATTAATTGCATTTTTAAACTTATAATTATTAATCATTATTTAGTTATAAAATATGGATTTAAAAAATTGGCATACCTAACCCCTGCGTTGGGTTCCTATTGATAGGAAGATGTGCTGATTAGTTTTTGGCGAGACAGGTCTGGCCGGTTCGAAGATACGGGGCAAAAAGTGCCACAAACGGTAATTCAGTTTTTGAGAGAACGGAGCGCCCGATTTGAATGATCCAAAAAACATTTTGCTTGTTCTGACAAAATGTAGAACTGATTGAATTTTTGGAAAGGCAGATCTAGCGGTTTCGGCGATACAGAGAAAAAAGTAAAAAAGAAATAATATTTGGCGGTCAAAAATAATTAATACACATATTGTCAATCAAATTATCATATATTTAACTTCCCGTAGGGCAAGTTATAGTAATCGCAAAAAAATCGAAAATGAAAATTTTTATATATCTTTACGTTTCAGAGGTTTCTGAACATTTTGGCATACCTTAGAAAAAATGGATGTATGTGTGTGTGTGTGTGTGTGTATGTGTGTGTGTGTGTGTATGTATGTATGTATGTGTGTGTATGTATGTGCGGATACAAATTTTCGTCGACGATTTCGGGAACACGGATCAACCGATTTGAATAATTCAAAAAACATTCGATCCGTATTGATAAGGAGACGTGCTGATTAGTTTTTGGCAAAGGCAGGTCAAGCCGTTCCAAAGATACGGGGCAAAAAGTTCCGAAAACGGTAACTCAGTTTTTAAGAGAACGGAGCGTCCGATTTTAATAATTCAGAAAACATTTTATTTGTATTGACAAGATGAAGAATCGATATAACTTTCATGAAGGTAGGTCCAGCGGTTTCGGAGATATAGAGGAAAAAGTAAAAAAATGAGCCATTTGGCGGTCAAAAATGATCATTAGACATATGCACATCAAATTATCAGACATTTTATAGAGATTTTAACAATAAGTATACATTTTGTTAACATTCCTATCGGTTCCGTACCAATGCTTATGCGTTAGACAGCGACGCGGCGCTTACGCGCTTTATATTTTGTCCCTATGTAGTTAAAGCAGTACGATTGCTTTGAAAAAAAAGTTCAGATCTTCCACAATATGTCAAAATAAAGAAAAAAAAATTTTTTTCAAAAAAAAAAAAAAAATTTTAAATTTTTTTTTTTTTCAAAAAAAACTAATTTTTTGTCCAATTTATAGTTTCTCAAAAATCTTATTTTTTCAAAGTAATTTTTTTTCAAAAATGTTAATCGTTTTAAAAAAAAATAATAATTTTTGGTACGGGAAGTTCCAGCAATTTGCCTTAAGGCACGATGCCCTAATTGCCTTAAGACAGAATTCCACTTACAGCTAGTTTATAAAGATTTTAAAGTAGAGTACTAATTTTGTTACAATTTTTTTAGGTTCCGTACTAAGATTTTTAAGTTTAAACATTTTCAAACATATACAATGTTTTATACTTTAAATATAAATTTTGAATTGACAATTTATTTTAAAAATGTATTTATAATTTATATGGCTTATTCTAAACGTAAATAATATATCCTCAGATAGATTCGGCACGTTAATGTAACATTCTGTATTTAATTGTGGTACGGGAAGTTCCAGCAATTTGCCTTAAGACACGATGCCATACACCACTAGTTCATTGTTAATATCGTATCCAATATTTTATGATTTTAGAGTGTCCAGGCGCGATATTGAGTCGGTATAGTTACGTCGTGTAATTGTAAGTCAACCTTACATTTGAACGCGTACCGATAAATAGAGGCCTACGTACACGCACATGGTGAGCATAGCCGTTGATTTAATTATTGAACCACTGACATTCGTGACGTTTTGTTTGTTGACCTTATTAAGACGAATATATGCAGTATTGAACGAAGAATTTCTATGTTTTCATAGCATTGACAAGACAAGTACGTGTACGTGTCCTCTGTCTCACTGCAGATAATGCACATTTTCTTGTAATTATTCAAAAATGTATCTTTATAAACACTTCAAGGAATTGTACACGTATTATTTACGTAGTGAATTTGATTCAGGTTTTTTGGCTCGATAACTCGAGAATGATTTATTCTACTTGGTTTATTTAAAACTGTAGTCGATCTTGCTAGACTCAACATCCGTCAAATATCGCACAAATATTTAAGATATACACATATCGAAAGTGATATAGGGTAGGACGAGGCACAAAGGTTCAATTTGACTTTGAGCATTTATATTATGAGGACCAAACCAAATATATCGCAACAAATAACACATATCAAATAAACAACTATCTGACAATGTTCAGTAAAACTATCAGCTAATTCATCATTGTATAAATATGTATTTTTTGCAATTTTACAAAAATTTGTCACTTGGTACTTTTTACCCTATAGGCGGGGTAAATGGGACATTTAGAGTGCAAACAGATCCAATGTCTTATTTTTAATTAAAAGAGATTTTACGAAATAATAGCTACATTATTCAACGAGTGCAAAATATAAATGTCATGGGTATATTTTTCACAGAGATAACACTATTTGTTTGAAATTATAGTGGTTTCCGATACGAGCCGCCAAAATAGTGATTTGTTGCTTCGACATACGAGCAAAATTCGGGATACGTGCCTTGAGGGTGTAAGAGTTTTCTCTAAAAATGTTATTATGAGAAATTTCGTCAGTCGCAACAATGATATTTTTACCATGAAAATATTTTGGCTGTTGATAATAAATTATTTTATAATTAGTCATTAATATATAATTAGTTCATTCTAATTATATGTTAATATTAATTGTGTAGTAACGATTTGCCCTACTGAGATATAATATTTAGCATGAAAGTTCATTAATAGAGTTTTCCAATAAAATTCTTAATTTTATGCTAAAATGTTCATAAATTTTGCCAAAGAATATATATATTATTATATATCATTTGATTGAGAATTTTCTTCTCTATTTAACATCATTAATTGTTTTTTACACTTTTATATAAATTTCCTTAGCAAAATGCAGTTTTGTTATAAAAGTGAACTCATTCAGAACATAATTGTGCCTAAATGCAAATCTGCATTTGCAAGCTAAAATTATCGTAAATTTTGTATTAGGATAGTATAGTAGGGTAAAGGATGTATGTATTCTTATATATCGGTGTATTGAGAATTTTGTTGACTAATTAACGTCGTTATTCGTTTTTTATACTTTCATATAAATTTTCTGTGCGAAATGCAGTTTTGTCATAAAAGTGCACTCGCTGAACTCATTTATAGATAGAATCGTGTGTAAAATGCTTATTTACATTTTTTATGCTAAAATTCCCGTAAATTTTGTATATTATAATCTTGATCTGGCATTTCGTCAGAAATATTCATCAGCAGAGTTAGAATAACTATTTATTTATCTAATCTAGCTCTTGTAAAATTGCTTGTTTTTAACTTAATTTACTTTTCATTTACTATTTTTTATTGTTTGTAGCTTTGGCAGGGTAAAGGTTCAGTTGGTATTGTTCACCCCACCCACATGTGAGCTATATACAATTATAGCTTATATAAAAGTATTATAGAGCTTATATAAACACATCTGTTGAATCTAACTTAACATTAGCAATACATCTTATAAATATACTAAATATACTAAAAATTATATTAAGGTCTCGTAAACTAAACAACAGTGCTCACAACCAAAAAAATTAAAAACGAAGAAAAATTCTTTTGTCGTGGATTTTCAAACATTGCCGTTTATTTCCCGATTAAGTTGTAAGAATCAAGGTAATGGCTGGTTATACATCTTTTTCCATATACTTTCAAATATTGTTGTTAAAAAATTCTTAACTTTACTTGTTTCTGAGATATCGGTGGTAGACCTTTTTACCCGCACATAGTTTTTCATCTTAATTGTTTCAATTGTTTAATTTATTAAATTATTTTATTGAACAGAACGTAACAATATTTTATTAATATTGTACAGAGAAAATAATAATATATGGAGAACCATTATTTCTTTTGATTTACATGAATGAAGAAAACGGGCGCTACTCCGTTATTCCCAAATTACAGGTGGAATAATTCTCGCACGTCAATCTACTCGAAATGCGAAATGCTATGCCGTTTACTTAAGCCATTCGCGTTGCACCTCGTGTTTAGTCTGTATTCGTTAGATAATATATAATGTAAACCAAATTTAATCATAACAAATGAGATTTTGTTTTGATATCAAATGTAATCATAAAAATTAGTCTGTATGCGTTGTCTGAGGCCACACACCATGTGTGAAAACTCTTGTTATTGTTTAAAAAACTGGTAAGACAAGAAAATTTGTTTTGAATCAGTTTGTTTACTGTAGTATAAATGATTAATAAAGGAATAATATTAGAATCTCATTACGTCAAACTGGTTGATTATTACAATTAAAATGTAAAATATAACGTGATAAATATTTATTAACGTGTTGTAATCATCATTGGTGATCATCGGTATACATCATTGGTAATTACCCAGTATATATTTCTGCACTCTATATTAGCCAGTTAAGTGTGGCGTTCTCATTGAACTGTGCGTATAGATTGTGTCGTCAGAATAGAGTTAAAATGATTTTCAAGGTAAAATGACAGTTACAATATGAACTAGTGAAGAAAATAGAAAATAAAAAAAAATTAAATAATTTAATAATTAAATAAATAATCTTTGACAAATACTAATCACCACTTTTTCCCAGCATTGCGAATTGAATGTTCTTTGAATCATTCGAATCGGATGCTCTGTTCTCTCAAAAACTCGATTTATATTTTCTGCACACTTTGCTCTGTGACTCCAAAACGGCTGGACTGGAACCTTCAAAACGTGAAGACATGCAAAAATGTTCAATTTCGATTTTTAAACGATTACAGTAACTTCGGGAAGTTAGAAATTGCTTTTCTCAAAAGTTGCAATTTAAATAGCCTATTGAATGAGATTTATACACATGACGAGTATAATCGCCAATACATATATATCTGTCACTTTCTTATGACGATATTTGTCAATCATTGTTAAACAAAATAATTAACATGCAACTAAACATCTGAATAAAGGTTTGGTTTATATTTTTCACTTCAAACTCTATCGATTTGCATTTAACTTATAAATAAAATCTGTCACTTCAGTGGATAACTGGTTAAGTAATTTTTTTCTATTTTTTAGGGCTTGGATTAAATGTTTGAATACTTGTATAAAATCACGTATTTGGAATTATTTGTTGTTATCTGTGTTTATAGAAAGCCAATAAAAAATATATATGAATTTATTGATATCCAATTTTCAAGTTAAAGACATGAAACAGACGATCAACCCACAGAGAATATATTTTGAACATGCTACCTTTAAACTTTACATACAATAACATATAAATGATATTCTAAATAAATATTACTTCATATTTTTTGGCAATAATGTTGAACGATCTATAGATTGAGATCGTATCTCAAACATTTCATAAAATATATGATCTTAAATAGTTTTTGAAAAGAATATTAAAACATTGAATATTTTAAAATAATACGGTATAAAAAATATCATCAAAAAATGTTCTAATGTAATTAAAAGATTAACTAATTCACATTGAAAACGTTATTACACGTTTTCAAATATTTTTTTCTCGTATAAATGCAGTGAAATTAATAAAAAAAGAAATGAAATTTTATATAAACTGCATTGTTATTGTTTACTATCTACCCCTAATTGTTGAACGCAATTGAATTTGAATTGAAATTGAATGTACTTTTACCGTAAAGAAATTAACACGGTCATTCATTTTGGCTGAAATTCGACTTTACCAGTTATTCTTTGAAATGAGAGAAATAACGTATGAATGATAACTAGTGGTGTATGGCTTCGTTCCTTGAGGCAAATTGCTGGAACTTTGCGTACCGCATTTTTTTCTAACTTTTGAATTTTAACTTTTTTAGAATTTATGCAAAACTTAGATTTTTTGAAAGTTTTTATTTTTTTAATATCTTTGAAAATTTTATTTTAAAACATTTGAAAAATTTGTTTGTTTTTTGAAAATTTCGAGCCCTTTCATCAGACTTTGTAGCAATTTTAGAGAGGAAATATCGAAGCGCGTAAAGCACCGGGTTGCAGTATTAGAACCTATTCTAAATCTCTATAAAATATCTGATAATTTGATGTGCATATGTTTAATAATAATTTTTAACCGCGTTTTTGGTATTTTTTCTACATTTTTCGTTTTATCAATTCTTCATTCCGTCAATATAAATAAAATGTTTTTTAATTCATTTATCGCAAACTCCGTTATCTTAAAAACTGAATTACCATTTTTGGCACGTTTTTCCCGAAGGCAGGTTGTACCTGCCTTTGCCAAAAAATAATCAACACGTCTCCCCATCAATGCGAAGCAAATTTTTTGAATTATTAAAATCGGTTGATCCGTGTTCCTGAAATTGTCGACGAAAATTTGTATCCGCACACACACACACATACATTTTTTTTCTAAAGCATGCCAAAATGTTCGTAAACCTTTAAAAAACGTAAAGATATATAAAAATTTCCATTTTCCATTTTTTTGCGATTACTATAACTTACCCTACTGAAAATTAAAAACATTGTTGAATTGTTTTTTGCTATCGAGTTTAGAAGATTCAGATCAGTCATAGCTTTAAGTTCGCCGCGCGTTCATCACCGAACTCCTCCTACCCATCAGAGCAAAGGCCACTGAATGAAGCACGCATTCTGCGTTGAGCTTTGAACCCTCGATCCGGTAAAGACGAGCGTCTGAAATTCGCGTGATGTGCACTTTGTAGTAAGTTCATTTTTGCCCTCGTTTCACTTACATGAGGTTAATCAAGTCCAGGTCGTGGCATCTCGTTTTCGTCATATGAGACAATCTAATATGTATCAACTATTAGAATAAAGTTATGATTTCAAACAACGGGTTATACCATTTTTCGAAGGAAATGAGTATGCTACGTATTTAAAATTAGACTAAATATTCCCACCAACCATAAAAATAACTAGTGCGGCGCATGGCATCTAGCCTTAAGGCAAATTGCTGGAACTTTCCGTATCAAATATTATTATTTTTTTCAAAAACGATTAACATTTTTGAAAAAATTTTACTTCGAAGAAATTAGATTTTTGAGAAACTATAAATTCGACAAAAAATTACCTTTTTCTAAAAAAAAATTGTTTGAAAAAAAAATATTTTCTTTATTTTGGCATAGTTTGGAATTTTTCAAAGCAATCGTACTGCTTTAACTGCATAGAGACGCAATGTCAAAACGCGTAAGCGCCGCATCGCCGTCTAATGGATAAACAATGGAACGGAACCCATAGGAATGTAAATAAAATTTATACTTATTGTTGAAATCTCTATAAAATATCTGATAATTTGATGTGCATATGTCTAATGATAATTTTTGACCGCCAAATGGCTTTTTTTTTACTTTTTTTATTAGATCTCCGAAACCGCTTAATCTGCCTTCATGAAAATTTGATCAATTCTTCATCCTGTCAATACCAGTAAAATGTTTTTTGAATTTTTAAATTCGGACGCTCCGTTCTCTTAAAAACCGTGTTACCGTTTTTGGCACTTTTTGCCCCGTATCTTCGGAACGGCTAGACCTACCTCCACCAAAAACTAATCAATACGTCTCCTTATCAATACGAATCGAATGTTTTTTTAAATTATTTAAATTGGTTGATCGGTGTTCCCGAAATCGTCGACGAAAATTTGCATCCGCACACACACACATACATCCATTTTTTCTAAGGTATGCCAAAATATTCAGAAACATTTGAAACGTCGAGAAATGCAAAAATTTTCATTTTCGATTTTTTTGCGATTACTATAACTTACCCTAGGGGAAGTTAAATATGGGTAGTCGAACGTGCGTTGCCCGAGAGGCTTTAAATAGAGGGCACAAAGGTCCAATTTGACTTTAAGTAATTCTACTGTCTAAACCAAATGAACTACATTAAAACACATAACACGTATCAAACAAACAATTATCAAACTATGTTCAGTGACATCCCAGTTAATTCCTAATTATAGAAATAGAAATATTATAGAAATGAGTTTTTTTCTACCATTTTTCTGTAATTTGTCATATGTCCTTTTTTAGACCATGGACAGGGTAAAATGGAACGCCAGGGGTCGCCTATTTTCAATGTCTTATTTTTAATTTTAAAGAGATTTCACGAAATAATAGCTACATTATCAACCAATGCTAAGAACAAGTTTCATGGGTACATTTTTTACAAATATAACACTGTATATATCCTTGATCTGGTCTTCCATCCGGAATATTAATCAGCAGAGTTGAAATAACTGTTATTTAATTTTGTTCTTTTGAAATTGCTTTTAACTTAATTTACTTTTTTTAATTTTTTTTATTGTTTACACCTTTGCCAGGGTAAAAGTTCAGTTGGGTCTTATAATCCCACCCACATGTAAGTTTTAATAGAGGTTATATAAAAAGATGTTCAATCTAACTTTAAAACAACATTTAAGGATTCATAAACTAAACAACAGTGCTCACAACCAAAAAACTTACAATGAAAGAAAATACTTTTGTTATAGAATTTCTCCTTTTAATTTCTCCGTTTATCTCCTGATAGTGACGTCGTAAAAATCAAGGTGATGGCTGGTTAAACAGCTTTTGCCCTCTACTTTCAAATATTGTCGTTAAAAAATTTGAATAATAAATGTTTGCAAATTTTCACAATTTTCTTTTTTACTTGAATTTATGTCCTCCAAGAGTTTATTCATGCATTTCAACTTCAAAATTAACTATTCTTAACATATATATGAATACATACAATACGTTCTTCCTTTGTTATTGATTCTCTTAAATTAAATGAATTTACACATTTATGTATAATTTTCGATGATCATTCCTGATATCGGAAAAACACTGTGTTCTAGGAATATATAAATGTATTAATAAATGCTTTAATGCGAGGTTGGGTGATAAGTGAAATCAAGTCATCATGTAGATAGATCCGAATAATATTTTGAAGATATAATATATTCTATACAAAAACAATTATAATATATTGACAATATTAAGAAAATATAGTATTATTGTTGTTAATATAAAGTTAAATGAATGAGATAACATTGTAAAGAACATACTACATTTTTCTAGCTCTTTTATTTAATTGATCTTTCCATTATTTAAGGTAAAGCTGTCGCTTATGTAAACTTTACTAAGTAGAACCTGTAGAGTATTGAGAATATACCGTTAAAATCATTGTTATTTTTTCCATATCATGTTATCAAATTTATCTTGAAGCCACTAACAAGCTTCCGCAAAAATGATTTTTGTGCCGCTGAGAACGTGAGAATAAAGAACTTTGGTCGACAACATGAGAGATGTTTTTTCTGTTGCATGTAATATATGTATTTGGAAAACATTACGTACAATGGTGATTAACAAAGAAGAGAATATTATTATCGTATTATATCGTTGGCTGTATTCATTGATGTTTCAATGTACGATAAGTATTTCCTCATTAAGTACACGCGGTTGTTAATATGTCTTATGTATAATATGAATATGTGAAATCAACTTTTCCGTATTAAATGTTTCTACTGATGTTAATATAAAACTATCAAGAGTTAGACACCTTACATGTGTACAATACAACTCTTGATTTTTAACTCTCCTTAGGGTAAGTTATAGTAAACGCAAAAAAATCGAAAATGAAATTTTTTTATATATCTTTAAGTTTTGAAGGTTTCTGAACATTTCGGTTACTTTAGAAAAAATGGATGTATGTACGGATACAATGTGTGTGCGTGTGGGTATGTATGTGCGGATACAATTGTTGGTCGACGATTTAAAAAACACCGATCAACCGATTTGAATGATTCAAAAAACATTTTATTCCTATTGATAAGAAGTGCTGATTAGTTCTTGGCGAAGACAGGTTGAACCGTGTCGAAGCTACGGGGCTAAAAGTGCCAAAAATGGTAGTTTTTGAAAGAACGGAACGTCCGATTTCAATAATTCAAAATACATTTTGACAAAATACTTGTAATGACAAAATGAAAAACTGATTAAAATTTTGGGAAGGCATTTTTCGGAGACCGAGTGAAAAAAGCCATTTGGCGGTCAAAAACAATTATTACACATTTGCATATCAAATTATCAAATATTTTATAGAGATTTTAATAATAAGTACAAATTTTGTTTACATGTCTATGGGTTTCGTATCAATCTTTATCTGTCGGTCTGCAATTTCTTTGAAAAAAAAGTTCAAAATTTTCCAAAAAAACTCAAAATATAAAAAAATATGATTTTTCGAAAAATTCTTTTTTTTCAAAAATTTAAAAATTCTCAAAAATTTATTTTTCTTTTTAAACTTTAATTTTTGATATAAGAAGTTCCTGCAATTTGCCTTAAGGCATGATGCCAGAACTAGTTAAATTTTATTTTGTCTCATTTAAGACAAAGTCATTCTTGAGACAAAGTCAGGGATGGATTTATGACTTTCATACGTATTGTATTTATGTACAAATTGCACACACCATAGATACATATCTCCTATCTATTGGTATGAACTTCTAAGTTTTAATATTGAGATTTTTTATATAAATTTCAATAGCAATCATAACCTAAGGGTTCTAAAAGTTACTGTGACTTAACGAAATACTTAGATTTTGTAGATTGCAACCCAAACAGTTGTCCTATCTCTTTAAGATGCATTTTATTATTTTAATTTCTGTAATACTGATGATTTTCTTATTGATACAGTAATGCTGGGTAAGGGCTATTTTCACTTGCAAACATGTTACTTTATTTACAAGTAAGATCACTACTGCTTGACATCGAAATGCCCGGAGAGAGTATCAAACCTGGAATTTCTAATAACGTTCCATATCTCTAACCACTAATCTGCGGGGAGCTATAATATTGAATTGAATTTGATAACTTAGCCTAACTGGAAATTAAGTCAATAGAATTAATGATACATAGTAAAAAATAAACAGTTATAATTGGTCAGAATGGTAACAAACAAATTCATTTGTTGAGAGAACTTTGGTTATTATATTAATGTATTATTTACCGTTTTAAGTGTTATAAATTTTAAAAGTTATATTATAGTATTGCTTGAAGAATCATTTTAATAAAACGAATAAATTACTAAAAATTGATCGCTTATAAAGCCGGCATTTGAAATCAAGTGCATTTCATTGTTTAATACAATATACTCGTATAATTAAGGATTAAATAAGGATATAAACGATACGATGCGAAGAAATTCTATTAACAGAAATGCCTTTAGCCTCTCAACAAAAGTGAAATGGAGTAAATTAAACAAAAAAAAGATTTATTTTAATTATAGACTTTCGCAATCTAACTTCGACAAGACAAGATGAATAGGTTTTGCATGTATTCATTACAAATCGGCGATTATCAAAAAATGATATTCACCGAAGCTTGCATCTTGACAGTTCTTCTGATCGATATACAAATATTTGATTAGACATTGACGAGGTACGCGAAAAGCTGTTTTACGCCCTTTCATGTACAAGGTGTAATTAATTTTGACGTTTTGAAGGATTGAGACGGGACGAAGAGCGCGCGCCGAGGGTCGTCTATGTGCCGATATTGGTGGTGAATTTCAATTAATTATAATTTACATCAGAAACAAGGTTCGGGATTTTCAATCGAATCAATCGGGACGCATTTAATACGAACTAACTTGATACTCACGGAGAAATTCGTCGAAGTTTTACGAAAACAGGTAATAATGTATAGTTTTTATAAATCGCATTAACTGTGAAAATATATATATATATATATATATATTATTATATATATATTTATATATATATGCAGTATTGATATCAATTTAAAAAATATATCAAAATATGTTTTCAATTGAAAATAGCCCTTTTCGGGCACTGCGGTGTGAAATAGCAATAGGAAATCTTTCACTTTATTCTTCCCTGAATCGAGTTAGAGTTTAACTCAGCTTATGGACCTGCCCTTTATAATAATGGGTAGCACGCCCATATAGCACGGTAGTTACGTTCCAAAAAACTAGCGTTTTATGCGAATCCGTGTTATACCGGACAAAGAACTATTACAAAAGATAGGTTACGTTCCAAGAATTTAATTTTTTTTATGATGATGATGATTTTATAATAAATATTGTTATATTTATTTTTTAAGAAGTAATATACATTACATGAATTATATGATTTATTTTTGTCATAACTCAAGTAAGTGCTATGCAATGCTTTTTTGCAAGATATCCTCATCCTCTGAGCAGTTTTCTATACTACCTCGAGATCCATGTATCATTATTTGCAAAAAAGTAATATTTGGATTTACTTACTTTTAGCAAAATGATATTTATATACTCAACACATGTAAAGTTATCTCTAATAAACTTTTGCTCATTTTTTAAAGAATCTTTGTTTAAGAAATATGAAATATTTTGTTGGGATAATTCTAGAATTGTTTTTTTAGTTGAACGTACGCGTTCGTCACTGCCAGAATAAATACTTATTGCCTTACAGCATGAGAGGTATAAGACATTTTCCGTGAAAGAAACCAATTACTTAATGATGATAAGAATTGTATCAATATTGCAAAAAGTAAACACCTATAAAATAACATTTCCTACAAAGCGTTATATGTGACAACGGACTTAGTTACTTCAAATTTATAATTTCAGATGTAAAGTGAAAGAACTTCAATGGATAATTTTGATATTAATTTATCAAACTTACTTAAGGTATAATATTTATAGTATAATATATTATAGTGTGTCTCTTTATTTAATTATTTATTTATTAACTTCCCGTGAGGTAAGTTATAGTAATCGCAAAAAAATCGAAAATGAATTTTTTTATATATTTTTACGTTTCAGAGGTTTCTGGTTTTCATTTTGGCATACCTTAGAAAAATGGATGTATGTGTGTGTATGTGTGCGTGCGTGCGGATACAAATTTTCGTGACGACTTTGCGAACACTGATCAACCGATTTGAATAATTCAAAAAAACATTCGATTCCTACTGATAAGGTGACATGACGCTGATTAGTTTTTGGTAAAGGCAGGTGTAGCCGTTTTGGAGATACGGGGCAAAAAGTGCCAAAAATGGTGTTTGAGTTTTTGACGGAGCGTCTGATTTAAATCATTCAAAAAACATTTTACTTGTATTGACGAAATGAACAACTGGTAGAATCTTTTTAAAGGCAGGTTTACCGTCTTCGGAGATCCAATAAAAAAGTAAAAAATAATGCCAATTGGCGGCCAAAAATGAATATTAGACATATTTACATTGTGTTATCAGATATTTTATAAAGATCTTAATACAAATTTTGTGTACATTTATATGGGTTCCATACCAATGTTTACACGTTAGACAAATACGCGGTGCAAACGCGCTTTGATATTTCGACTCCAAATCAGCTATGCAGCGCAATTGCTTATAAAAAAAAGTTCAAATTCTTAAAAAAAAATCAAGATACAAAAAAATCAAAATATAGAAAAATCAAATTGTTCAAAACTTTCAGAATATCTTAAAAATCGAAATTTTTCAAGGTTTTTTTTCAATAATTTTGTTTTCGGTATGGGAAATTCCAGCAATTTGCCATGCACCACTAGTTATCGTTTCTACTTGTATAAAAAGAAAGTATAGATATGATATCATCCAGAAAACCGTTATGTGTGATATGATCCACATTTGCGGTCTTAAAAGAAGAGATGCAAAAAACTTAACCATATTACATAACAATATGACTTAATAGGGCATCAATTACTTCGAGAAAAACATAATTATATGCATTTCTGTCGGCGCAAGTTGAAAATGATGTAACGATTTTGTTGGGTGCTGTATGCTAAAAGATGAACTCTGAGATTCGGAAATGTTGAAGAATGTTCAAATTGTACATACATTCGCATGTAAAGTTACATAAAAGAAGAATTAAAGCAATAAGGAGCTTATTTCGCAATAATAATGCAAACAATAGTAATGATGGTACTGTTGAAATAAAAAATGTAAGAACTTTGTAAAATACAGAAAGATACGCAGATATATTCAACCTTTTAGACGTAGAGTTTTTGCCCAGTCGAATTTTTCAGAAAAAAACAAAATTAAGGCGTTCAGTATATAAGACATAATTTTAATGAGTGAATTCATTATTAATATAAAATAGGATAGAGTAAGGCTTGAAGGTCCGCTGGTATAAAGGTCCACCACCGATATCTCAAAAACATTACAGTTGAGAATTTTTTAACAGCAGTATTTGAAAGTAGAGGGAAAATAATGTATAATCTGCTATCACCTTGATTCATATAAGGTTTTAAGATTCATAGGTTCGAAAATTCATAACAAAAGTTTTTTTAATAGTTCTGCTTTTAACAAATATTTTTTTGGTTGTGAGCACTGTTGTTTAGTATACGAAACCTTAATATAATTTTTAAGTATACCTAATTTGATTGTTTTATAACATGTTGTTGATTTTAAGTTAGATTCAATAGTTTTTATATAACCTCTGTAAAAGCTCTTTACCCTGGCAAAGGCGTAAACAATAAAAAATAATAGGGTAAATTAAGTTTAAAATGACAATTTTACAAAAGATAAATTAAATAAATAGTTATTCCAACTCAAATAATTCTGACGAAATACCAAATCAAGATTATATACGTACAGTGCTATCTCTCTAAAAAGGTGCCAATGAAATTTATATTCTGCATTTGTTTAATAATAAATTTCGTTTTATAGATTTATTTTTATTTATTTATTAAAAATATTTGATATATATATATATATAGTATATGTACTAAACTATATTTAGTAAATAGTTTTAAGTTATCAAGACTTTTGTTTAAACTATGTGGAAGTTTAAACCCTTGAAATCTAAAATTAATGTTGCGACAAATTGTTTAATTTTTTTCTCCCATAAAATAGATTACATTTGTAAATGATTTCTGTAAATAGAAAATTGTTTTGATATTTCTCTTGCTGTAATTGATTATTTTAGGACTTTTAGTTTCAACTGTTGCATTCAATTGTGCTCATCGTATTTATTTAATTTTACAATCTATGGAATGGAATTTAATAACAATTAGACGATGTTGTGCGATGATTTATTCAACGTTTAAAATTAATATAATGTAAATACATTAAATATTTGATTAATTTTAATGAGCATTGCAATTATAAACACGTGATATGTACATGACCATTCAGTCTCATGTGACTTTGATTTGATGAAAAATTATATAACGATTTCATCAGAGTACGAATGGGTCTGTTATAAACCATTCTAATTCGGACCTGAAAATCGCCTTTACACTTAGCAAACTAGAAACATGTATCCTATTAATAATAAGTTAGATTTCGTCTAGTCGCTGATATTAAATTTAAAAGCGTAGGTGAATTTGTACAATGACGAATGGAATATATCACAAACGCAGCGCACGAGTCCATCGTGTTATGTAACTAGATCTATAATTAATTTGGGGAAACTAATCACTGACTAATGGAAACAAAGCGAAAAAGTCTATTAAAAAGTGCACAGTCATTGTTCGCTAATATTGCAAAAATAAAGAGAAGCGACAAGCTGGCGCGCCGACACGGGCCAATATTTCTAGTTCAGACACTTTTTTCAGATTTTCTATCTTGTTAGTTCTAGGGCGGTGATATATGTTGTCGCTCCTGCTTCAGCTTTTATTCCCTTAATCAAAAGGTATTGTAATCAACTTCTACTGATATCTTGATATTTTTTATTATTGTGTTGAAATTTATTCAAAGAATAATGAAATCTGATCTCTAATACAATTTTTAAACTTTATTGACTTTGTATTAGTTGGAATTTTATACCAAAAGACCGATGACTCATAATAATAATCTAATATTTCCTCTATTTATCTATCCAAAAAGCCTTACGTGTGTTCATCAATTCGTCTATTTCCCTAATAATAAGTGGACTAGTTTAGATTTTTAACTTTCTGTTGGTAAGTTATAGTAATCGTCCAAAAATCGAAAATAAAAATTTTTGCTTATCTTTACGTTTCAGAGGTTTCTAAACATTTTGGCATACTTAAGAAAAAATTGATGTGTGTATGTGTATGTGTGTGTGTATGCATATGTGGATACAATTATTTGTCCACGTTTTTGGGAACACAGATCAATCGATTTGAAAGATTCAAAAAGCATTTGATTCCTATTGATAGGGAGGATAGAGATAATTCAAAATCAATTAACTATATTGCAATTAATACCTAACTTTATATTTGTTAATGCATACATGCATGTAACTATAGCCAATAGTATTTTAGAAAATTTGATAATAAATAGTGAACAAAGAGGTTTTAACATAGATGAATCTATCTCTCCAATTATTAAAAATAAAAAAACTAAGTTTTACATACAAACAGAAAAAAATTAGAAATCATAATATAAAAATAATACGATAAATATCTAAATTGTATATGAAATATAATAAAGTATGAAAAAAATAATGTTAAATCTACAAAACTTATGTTTAATTTTTGTTTTAATAAGTCTTTCATACGTTTCGAGTCACATGTTCATTTTTCTGTAGTAGATAAAACTACAAAACATAATATAAATATTTTTTTTGTTATAATTTATTTTTGTTAATCAAGACTTTAATATAAATAAATATGTGATAGATATCTAAAATATGCACTAATCAAACGAAAGTATATGATACAGTATGCAAAATTAATGTTAAATTTATATAAATAAAATAAAATAATGTTAAAACTATAAATGTATAGTTTAGAAAATGAACATAACTATTGCTAAATTATAGTGAGTATAATAAAAGAAAAACAAGTAGAAATATATAAAATATAATAGATTATATAAATTGTTTTTTGCAAACTCCTATATTATAATATATTCACATATATAAAAATATATTATTTCTAAACTCCACTTTTTTTTCTCATAAGAAATATTGTTTCTTACATTTTACTTTTTTCAATGTTTCGGAGATATGGGATGGGGCTATTAATAATAAATAAAAAAAGCTTTATACATTTATACATTTATTTTGATTATTAAAACAATTGAACATTAAATTAGATGAAAAAATTTATTTGACAAAAAAGAAAAAAATGAGGTTATTAGTTCAATTTTAAAAATCATATTTAATAATATCTATCCAGGAAATCTTGAACAATAACAAACACACACACTCCACACATCTGTGGAGTGTGTGTGTGTTTCTATGTCGAAAATTTTTGTAAAGTGAAAATGATATAATTTATACCGTATATTATTCTAATATTTTGCGGTCATTCACTTACTATTTTGATAATTAGAACTGAAACAAAACATCCCTCGCCCGAAGCGGCATCCCACAAAAGGGTAGTGCTTTCCGCAAAAGATACTCGTTCTAGGCATTAGAAACGCATGAAGGCTCTAACAAATAACAAAATCATAATTTTCAGTTATAGGTCACTAGAACAATATGTTCAAAGTTCTATTACAAATATCCTTTGGTATTTAGAAGTATTGCCAGTTCAATTTGCAGTTTGAAATACATGGACGAAATCTCCAAATGCCAGAATAGTATATAATTCTGCTTTTCATTCAAATCTTATCTTATTGTTACTTTTACTAATTTCTATAATTTGAATCTGTTATCCCAAAGTTTTCTATATATATTCGGGAAAATATGAAAAAAATATAGTTTGAATTTATCGAATGTTTTTTCGAAATGTTTCTTTTATTTTCTACGGTTGATCTGCATATTGATGTTACTCAAGTTTCTAAGAAAACGTTGAATAGATTATATGTACTTCTACTTTTATTATAAGTTTTATGAATATATGAAGAAGTTGCGATATTGGATTCCAAAGAAAATCTTATTTACAAAGTTTAATGAACTTTTAATCACTTTATTACCATTATTTAACAGTAAAAATAGTGTAAATTAAAATCTTATGTTTTTTTATTAAAATTACATATTTTTTTATTTCTATTTATATCCCGATATAAAATAACTTGATATCTATTAGCAAAAAAAATGATTTTATATTTTCTTTAGAGGGTAGTGTATCATTATATCTTGAATACGTCAATTTTTATAAAGCAGACAATGAAACCATCCTAATAAGTGAGAATTCTGTTTCGTTTCTATCGAAACGATACAACGACCTCCAAAAAAAATGCTTCCAGAACGGAAGTTTGAAAATCTTAACTTTTGACCTCGCTACGGGCTTCTTTTCTCCTTTTGTAAAATCGAATTACATTTTTTGTGCACAAGAGCTATAAACGGATGTGGCTTATTTATATCGAAAATTAATCATATTCATTAATCTGTCGGCAATTTTGAAAATTCAGCATGCAATATGGTTCACATGCACACATACTAGGTCAGTTTATATTAATTATTAATATAATTATGTAACAAAATTAAAAAATATATATTTACAGATTAAGGCGGGGCACAAAGGTCCAATTTGACTTTGAGTAATTATATTGCGAAAACCAAACCAATTATATCACAACAAATAACACATATCAAACGAACAATAATCTGACTATGTTCAGTAAAACTCCCAGCTAATTCACTATTGTAGAAATGTGTCTTTTGCTGTTTTCACAAAAATTTGTCACCTGATTCTTTTTACCTCTTCGGCGGGTTAAAATGAGACGTTCAGGGGGCATGCAGGTCCAATGTCTTATTTGTAATTTCAAAGAGATTTTACGAAATAATAGCTACATTATTTAACCAATGCAAAATATAAATTCAATGGGTACATTTTTTACAGAGATCACATTGTATATAATCTAGATCTGGTATTTCGTCAGAAATATTCATCAGTAGAGTTGGAGTAACTATTTATTTAATTTAACTTTTATTAAATTGCTTTTTTAATTTATTATACTCTTTGATTCACTATTTTTTATTGTTTATATCTTTGCCAGGGCAAAGGTTTAGTTGGTCTTTTTGACCCCATCCACATGTAAGCTTATATAAAGGTTATATAAAAAATCTGTTAAATTTAATTTAAAATTTATAGTGCATATCATAAAAGAATTAAATAACGTATACTTAAAATTTATAATAAGGTCTCACAAACTTAACAATAGTGCTCACAACTATAAAAACTAAAAACAAAAAAAAAACTTTTTTATGGATTTTCTAACATTGCAGTTTACCTCTCGATAGCGACTTTGTAAGAATCAAGGTTATACATTTTTGGCTAGTTATACATTTTTTCCCTCTACTTTCAAATATATTTGTTAAAAAAAAATTAACTTTATTTGTTTTTGAGATACCGTTGGTTGACCTTTTTACCCGCGTCAATTAAATTATTTAAATTAAAATTTATTAGCTTAATAAATTTTGTTTGTATTTGAATATTCAAAGCAATATTGTTAAAAATAAATATTTAACTTCCCGTAGGGCAAGTTATAGTAATCGCAAAAAAATCGAAAATGAAAATTTTTATATATCATTACGTTTCAGAGGTTTCTGAACATTTTGGCATACCTTAGAAAAAATGGATGTATGTGTGTGTGTGTGTGTGTGTGTGTGTGTGTGTGTGTGTGTGTGTGTGTGTATGTATGTATGTATGTATGTGTGTGTATGTATGTGCGGATACAAATTTTCGTCGACGATTTCGGGAACACGGATCAACCGATTTGAATAATTCAAAAAACATTCGATCCGTATTGATAGGGAGACGTGCTGATTAGTTTTTGGCAAAGGCAGGTCAAGCCGTTCCAAAGATACGGGGCAAAAAGTTCCGAAAACGGTAACTCAGTTTTTAAGAGAACGGAGCGTCCGATTTTAATAATTCAAAAAACATTTTATTTGTATTGACAAGATGAAGAATCGATACAACTTTCATGAAGGTAGATCCAGCGGTTTCGGAGATATAGAGGAAAAAGTAAAAAAATGAGCCATTTGGCGGTCAAAAATGATCATTAGACATATGCACATCAAATTATCAGACATTTTATAGAGATTTTAACAATAAGTATACATTTTGTTAACATTCCTATCGGTTCCGTACCAATGCTTATGCGTTAGACAGCGACGCGGCGCTTACGCGCTTTATATTTTGTCCCTATGTAGTTAAAGCAGTACGATTGCTTTGAAAAAAAGTTCAGATCTTCCACAATATGTCAAAATAAAGAAAAAAAAATTTTTTTCAAAAAAAAAAAAAAAATTTAAAAAAATTTAAAAAAAAAAATTTTTTTTTCAAAAATTTTTTGTCCAATTTATAGTTTCTCAAAAATCTTATTTTTTCAAAGTAATTTTTTTTCAAAAATATTAATCGTTTTAAAAAAAAATAATAATTTTTGGTACGGGAAGTTCCAGCAATTTGCCTTAAGGCACGATGCCCTAATTGCCTTAAGACAGAATTCCACTTACAGCTAGTTTAAATCTTTTTTACGAACAGAAAAAAAAAAATAAAGCAACTAGCAGCACTATATACAGCAATCGTATTAATTGTATATGCGATTCTCCGCATTGCAATAGTAGCAAATCCCTCATTATTTTAGAGTATTATTTTACAAATCTCTCATTATTTCAGAAGTTCGTTTAAAAGTATTATTACTATCTTCTCTATATAATTCCTTGCTTATTTATTATAATAATGCCAACTGTTTTCTCTATAAAATGATTGTACTCGGCATTGATTCCACCACGGGATTAAAATATCCTTTTGATATTTTCTTCTATATCTTCAAACTTTTTTTTCTATTAGCTCGATGTATAAAATAATACAATATTGGCGAAATAAAAACATGAGCTTATACTACGCATAATTATAAATATTTTTATATTATACAGTTGTTGAGCAATATTTTTTTTACTTCGAAAGAAGAATCTAGCAGAGTATTTTAATTCACTTGTTCTTACGCAAAAATTATGGTTTATTAGTTTGATCTAGTAGTTCGTGTACAGTAGTAATAACCAACTAGATGAATTACAATCTATTTTGTATTTACATTTAAATCAAAATAACTTGTAGAATGCAGTTCATGTTCTGGTATTAATTAAAATAAATAAATAATATTTCAATCATAATATAAATATCAAAGTAATTTATCACAAATTTTGATAGATTGTAATGAAATCTGATGAGTTTATCAGATATGACCACACTGAAATAAAATTTACAATTAAAATATTTTCAGTATTAGCAGAAAATATTTTTATTTATGACAGCCCACTTACATTTATCTGTCTGTTAGAGTTAAGATTCGAATAAAACATTTGAATTCATATATAAAAATAATTTATTTTGAATATTAAATATAGTCAACATAATTTACAAATTACAATATAAAAATACTAAATAAATTACTATACAAAAATATTATACATAGAGAGTATTTCTTTTTTGGCATTACATTTGATTCGGTGTAAAGGCACACATTTTTGTACAATACTATATATTTACATAATCACAAATCGCGACACGATGGATGCGACATACGAGGCCATATCTGGCACTATATATTAATCTTAGACTTATTACAACTAATAAGGGTTTCTTAGCTTCACACAATACTGATTTCGGAATGTCTTTTCTTGAACTAGAGCAGGAAATACTGATACAAATATTCCTTAGAGATCAGGATCAGAGACAGATAAAACACCATGCACTTGACTTGATGGATTTTCACCGCGGAAATTTTTGGCAAAAACGGAAAAAATCACTGCAGCAAATCATATAAAGCCGTAATGTAAGTTTGTGCCATTTGTAGGGTTTCATATTTTGATAACTGCCTATCGTTTCCTAAAGTTGGCAGGTAGGTGCGGAGTCTGTCAAATGCTTTGTTGAGGTTTTGCATCCGCCGTCTCTCCCTGGCATTGGCGGCTAGTCGACGCTTCTTCATTATAATTGGACTAACGGCTTTTCCTCTTTTGCCATTATTTCCAATGTGTTTCTTATTGTCATCAGTGGAAGAAGTTTCTCCATACAAAGCTTCATCTCCACTGTCATCTTCTTCGAAGTCATTAGAAATAGACTCGTTTTTAAGTCTAGGATCGCATGGACTAAGACTTCCTGGACTGCTTATACTGCCTTGGTAATCCACATAACTTCCTGTTGGCGTATGCTGGTAATCTGTCAAATATCTGCAATGTTCCATCCCAGTTGAACCGACTAAATTTGTCATATTGTTGTTATCCACAAAATTCATTCCACTACAATCTTCATCCTTTCCGTACATATACACGTAACGAAACATATCCGTAGCTGCCATATCGAGTTGTTTCTTTGTTAAATTCGCACAGGACTATGAAGGGTACGCAGTACCAGTTCTACCTTTTATACGGATCCTGTTTCCTTGAGCTTTTTCGGCCCGTCAGGATGATCCCCACCACAAATGTTTGCCAGGAAGAAGCGCGTGCCAAGCGACCAATGAGGGCAAGGGCCCGTGCTCACCTGGGCACGCCCAGTGTTAAGTTCAACAGAACCATCGCGGCAGCTGACACTTCGACGTCCGAGCTTTGTTACCTGTACAGGCATTGGTGAGCTTTCGAATCGTCGACGAATAGTCGAAAAGGGAACGCGGTCAGAAGTTGCATGAGATTGTATTTGCATCGATAGTATTATATGTTGTTTTTTACGTAAAAAGGGGATCTCCGACCATATGTGAGTTACGAGCGGCTCACTCAATAATAAGGTCATAAACTTGACGAGATAGACATCGCGCGTCAGGGGGATGATAACATCTGGCGCTTCTTCCAAACGCGACTAACCGTCACATGGCTGTGATCACTTTACCTGTTAAGTAGGTGTTTAGATAATCACTGGCGAAAGATAATGTTTGCGACTGCTGATTCCGCCTTTCGATACTTTGACGAATTCCCTGAATGTTTTGATGACATTTAGATATTCAATGATCGGATGATGTTTTGAAGCTCTAATCAGTGTAATTTGTAATATATACTAAGTAATTTGGGTGATATCGGTTTGACCCACATGTCAATTTTTTTGGTTGCTATTATGAGTAATCTTACATATTCCAAACATGTATATGTAGATTAATAATTAAAGACACTACAGATGCACCTTATACTTTTCAAATCAATAATTAAAAACTAATGTAGGTGGTTAAAAATAATATCTTATTGTAACATAATGTAGTTATAAGGATATGCAATTTTGAATAATGTATTATTTTTAGTAAATAATATAACAATTTTGAAAAACACTGAAATTGAATAAATAATATTAGTATATAACATATGGGTGTATATATAAAATATATTAATCATAAACAGACATCTTACTGAAATAATTATATTATTCAGAAAATAATATATTTCATATATTCATAATAATGTGAATAAGGCTGACAAGTGTCGTAAATTATATCTATTATTATTGATTTTGATTTACTTTTAAATAAATAAATAAATAAACTATTGGTGCATGGCATTGTACCTTAAGGCAAATTTAGAGTTTTGTAATTTTTCAGTATTTGCTAATCGGGCGTACTTTTGAACATGGAATTGCCATTTTTTGCACTTTTCCAAGTATTTTCGAAACGGCTGGACTGCTTTTGCCTATAACTAATAATCACGTCTCTCCAACAACAGAAATCAAATATTTTTGGAATCATTTAAATCAATTGATTTGTGCTCCCGAAATCGTGGGCGAATTATTGTATCCGCACATACTACGCAAACGCATACTTCCATTTTTTCTGAAACGTAAAAATTTGCTAAAAATTTCATTTTTATTTTTTGAGATAACTATATCTAACCCTAAGGCATGTTAACAAAATATTTATAATAATATTTATTTATTTCCCGGTAGTATTTTAAATGTATTTCAATTGATCTCACGTTTTTATTAGAAATGTAGAACCGATAAATATATGTAAATTGCAGTACATTATATTAAAGTCAGCTAGATGTGAATCGGTACGAAGAAAACAAGGATTTTTATTTACATACGTTATCAATCAATGTAAATATTGCGTTCTAAAAGTAACTAAGGTGTGCGCCTATTTATATTTCGCTTTTATCATTAATAAATTAAACAGTTGATTTAATTACATTATTGCATTGTTCTAATGTTTGCACTTCCAAGCAACTAGATACAATAATAAATTTCAATAGGCGCCGTTGATTATGGCTTGTCGATTTGTTTCTTATTTAACACAATTTGGAAACAAAAAACTTTATCTGGCCGGATAGACCAATAACCATAAAACTACTGTCGCGAAATTTCAAACGTTCATCCAATTAGGAAGTCGTAAAAATCTATTCGCCACTAATTCTAATGTACCAGTAATTTCAGGCTGCGTTTCTCAATTTTAGGTACGTGACTCATTTTTGTTATGCGAAATTTTGTTGACAAATATTAATTTAAGATATCATATTATCTGTGACGCCAAACGAATGTCACTTTTATAATTTATGATTGTAAAATATATAAATTGTATTATTGAAATGAGTTTAAGTTTTTTGTGCATTATATATATATATATACATATATATATATAAGGTAGAACGGGTTTAAAAGTCAGTGGGTAAAAGGGTCCATCAGGTTATCTCAAAAACAAGTAAAGTTAAACATTTTGTAACAATAATATTTGAAAGTAGAGGGAAAAAGATGTATAACCAGCTATCACCCTGATCCTTATGACGTTGCTATTAGGAGATAAACGGCAATGATTTAAAATCTATAACAAAAGTATTTTCTTTCGTTGTTAGTTTTTTTCTAGGGGGCGTCCATTAATCACGTGAGCGAGTTTTTAAGGATTTTTAGACCCCCCCTCCCCCTTGGTGATATTTGGTGATATTCAAAATTAACCCCCCTCCCCCACCAAACATCACGTGTATTTTTAGTTACGTGAAAAAACTGTAAAATTTCTGATTTTTTTTTAAAATGTTTGAACTTTTTTATAAAAAAAGTAAAAAAAATAATTACACGTGATATCTTGCTATACCCCTCCCTCCCCCACGTGATATTTCGTGATTTTTTGTCAAACCCCCCCTCCCCCTAAAAACCTCACGTGATTAATGGACGCCCCCCTAGTTGTGAGCACTGTTATTTAGTTTACGAGACCTTAATATTACTTTTAGGTATACGATTTGTTTCATAAGATGTATTGTTATTTTTAAGTTAGATTTACCAGTTTTTTTATATAGCCTCTATAAAAGCTTATGTGTGAGTGGGGTAAAAAAGACCAAATAAACTTTTGCCTTGGCAAAGGTGTTGTAAACAATAAAAATAGTAATTAAAACAATAAATTAGGTAACAAAAGCTATTTTTTTTAAAGATAATTTACATAAATACTTATTCTAACTCTGCTGATTATTATTTCTGACAAAACACTAGATCAAGGTTGTATACAGTGTCAAAATGTACCCATAAAATTTATATTTTGCATTGGTTGAATAATGTAGCTACTATTTCGTAAAATCCTTTTAAAATTGAAAATAGGGCATTATATCTGTTTAGTCGATGGCTGTCATTTTTTACCTAGACTATGGGGTGAAAAGAACTAGATGACAAATTTTTGAAAAACTACAAAAATATATTTTCACAATAATGATGAATTAGCTGGGAGTTTTACTGATCATGGTCAGACAGTTGTTTGTTTGATATGTGTAATTTGTTGTGATATAATTGGTTTGGTTTAAAGTGGAAACTTTTCACCTATAAAAAACTGTCGAAAATAATCTATCGCTTGCATTAGATGGCTTCTTTTTTTTTTAATTACAATCTGTCACACTTAGGACATTCGGTAATTGTTTTTGACTATTACTATTATATGGATCTTGAATGGATGGCAAGCCAGTAGTTGTCCAGTCCAGTTATGACTAATTATCAATACTCAAAGTATTTGCAGACATTTTTATTATATATGCAACTATACCCACGAGAGGCAATTTTCACTTGATGCTATATTTGAGATCTATAACCTCAAGTGGAAATTTGTAATCAAAGTTATTAGAAGGCAACTAAAGAACATTAGATGCCTAATAAAACAATTCTTCTCGTTAGCCGTTTTCGAAACTGCAAATAACGAAATGTTCAGAAATACTGGTCTTACTGTTTCATTTCATTACACAAAACAAAAACACGACTCTTAGTAACTTTTTTGTCACTTATCAAGTGTCGGTTATCGTAATGACATCCCGTGTCACAACAGAGATTACGAAATTGTATCGGCAAAAATTTGAATTTATGAGGGACCAATCAGTCAATGGGTTTCTGTGCACTATCGGATCTCTGACAGGTATACGGGCGGCTAAACGGATCCAAAGCCGAAACGATTATTTCTTTGCGAATTCTTTAAGTGCTTTTCACACTATAGAGCCGGGATCAATTCCCAAATTGACTCTTCTCAATATAAGTATTGTTGGTAAATTTGATTTATTATATACAATTATACATAAATAATTCCATAAATATTCAAATGCATATTATTATATTTTTGAAGTAAAACTTCTTCAGGCACGACTAGGGTGTAAATCCGTACAAATGCAACGGAAGTTGAGAACTAAGAACTAAGTGTTGTTGGTAGATTTGATTTATTATATACAGTTATACATAATTAATTTCATATCATATTTTAATGCATAATATTATATTTTTGAAGTAAAACTTCTTCAGGCACGATTAGGGTGTAAATCCGTACAAATGCAACGGAAGTGCGTTACGGCAGATAAGATAATATAAGAGTTGAGTGCCAATGATTCACTCTCGATGATATCATTTCTATATGGGTCAATTGTGATTAGTCGGCATAGATAAACAAACATTTTAAAGTTACATCGTAGTACAAATCTTGATTTAATGAAAAATGCCTGAATCAAAAGAATATTTTACCCTGTTCTTTAGAAATTATTTCTTTATTATTCGTAGTTTCTATAAATCGTTGAAGTTATTAAAATGGAAAATATTTTTTAGGCAAGACAGATATTACATCTGTTCAAAGAATGAGATTATATTGCAAAAAAGTAAAAAAAATACAAGCAGTCAATGAATATATGTTAATTTTAATTACATGAAGTTCTTCAAACACAGTTACATGATGAATGAAGTTGCGTACACAATATTTGTTTAGGCGTTGTTTAACACAATCCACTGTGTGAACGATTATTACAGAATTTATTAATCAGCATTTACTTCATTTCTCTAATGAAGATTCATTTCTAAATGCTAATTACAATGACAAACCGATAATATCATATTTGAAGTATTACTTTAATTACATTATTGTTTTTAAATATTATATTTATTTTTAATGCTATTAAAAATATGTAATTTATAATTTATTATTATATAAATATGTGCATCACGAGTGTTACCATAATACTAATAAACATGATTCAAAATTGTTATATGATGTATTTATTTCACTCTTGATGCACTCTTTTATTGTAAATTGCATTACATCTTAGATCACTTGTCATCAATGTCAATTTTAATTTATCAGAAATACAGACTGCGAAACGTTCATATTTTTTCTTAACTATGGATTTTTTACAGTAAGTCTTCTACTTTTTTATGCATTGTATACAATGTTCTTGAATTTGCTTTATAACTACTTTTAGTAACTAATATCGCTTTTAGACGTTCTAATTTTTGTAATTTCTTTCTTATTACGGATAATTCTTCGCATATTCTTTAAGTGCTTTTTACATTATAGAGCTGCTTGGCATCAATTCTTAAATTAATTTATAATCTCAATATAATTGTTGTTGGTAGAAATGCTTGACTATATCAATTATACATAAATGATTTTACGTCAAAATCAAACGAATATTATTGTTTTTTATAAGTTACATTACCCTTTATATCACTTGTAGGATTTATCGGAAAAACTGACTAAAAACTATTTATATTTTGCTGAATTATGATTTTTTATAGTTGCTATTCTTTTGTTTTAGCATTGTATAAAATTTTGAATTTTTTTTTTCATAATTAACTTTAATTACTACTATAGGTTTAAGTATCTCTATTTAAGTATCTTCTATTCTATAATTCTAAACCGTATACGATATGCACAGTGTTTTCAGTTAAATTTTTGTAAAAGTTAATTATAGTTGAAATACATTTAACGTAAATACTGAAAATAAGATTTAAAAAAAATTACAAACTGGAACAAAAAATTTAAATCCGGGACAAATATTGTCTATATAAAAATCTGGGATGCAAACCGTGTTGTTCCGGCCAATCCGGGCCAAATGATTGCTTTATTACAACTATACATCAATGTAGATCAATCTTATTACAACTATACATCAATTATTAATATATTTTTGTCATTAGTTTTATATTTTCATTTAATATATTTGTAGTGCAATATTCGATTTCAATTAAATACCAGCTACTATTAAATGATTAAACTTATATTTATATTATGTATAACTTATTTAACTTTCTGAGTTATTTTTTCGTTTAATTGTCGATAAAACATTTTGTTTCTTTCATTCGTTTTTTTTGTAATGCATCCAACCCAGTTTACATTAGATCTATATCAGACTTGTAATGCATTTAGTACTTATATTACGTGTGCTAACTTATCTACATTTTCATTTATTTCCATCTATGTTTTATCTTAATAAAAGAACATAGATATTAATTTTTGATCTTATAAATTAGTATAATACTTATGAAATATAAAAGTTTCATTGTAAATTAACCACAACATTTCCATTCTCTACTTTTATTATCCAAGAGATCAATTACATTCCTATATTTTCTTTAATTACTTTTTTATGATCGATAGGCAGTTTAATACACAATATTGTATCCATATATTGTACCCCAAATGATTTTTTCGCTAATTAAAAAAAAATGAATATATGTCATGAAAATCGTAGCCGTCATGTAAAATAGCGCAATATTTATTACAAGTTTTTAAATTGTTATTTCTGGAACGTGGAATTTCACGAGTTACAACTGTGTAAGAGAAAAATAAATATTTAAAACTACACATATAATATAGAAAAATTCAGCAAAGAAATTGTTTAAAAAATTATTATTTTTATTTTCTTAAACCTATTATCGCATAAAATAATAAAATAAAATTGAATACAACAAAGGGAAGAGTCTCTAAAAGCCACATCTAAATACATTCAGAAATAATGAATATTTTTTACAAGAACGGAACCTCGACGAAAATTTCGTTGATAGATTTATCCTGTTTCTATAGAAATTATTAATTAATACTTTTGAATATTGAAAAAAAATCTGTATAAAAAATCACGATTGAAGTCGATAGTCGATGACGGTGTATCGACATAAATAATATATATATATATATATATATATATATATATATACCCCTTTAAATATATTATTTTATTCGATTCAACATTATTTCCGGCAATAGTCATATGGTCAAAAAACAGAGCGACACGGGGATAATGCAACAAGTTCTCAGCCTGTGGTGAAATAATAAATAAATCGATTAATATTGTTCTAAATGAAGTTACAACAGATAAAACAAATCACAAATTCATTTTGTTTTTTTTTTTAAATAAAAAATGAATCATTTATTTATTAACTTCCCGTAGGGTAAGTTATAGTAATGGCAAAAAATCGAAAATGAACATTTTTATATATCTTTCTGAACATTTTGGCATGCCTTAGAAAAAATAGATGTGTGTGCGTATATTCGTATGTGATTAGTAACATTTAATTCTTATTGATTAGGAGACGTGTTGATTAGTTTTTGGCCAAGGAGAGTCGAGCAGTTTCGAAGATACGGGACAAATAGTGGAAAAAATGGTAATTCAGTTTTTGAAAGAATGGAGCGTCCGATTTGAATAATTCAAAAAACATTTTACTTGTATTGATGAAATGAAAAACTGATGAAATTTGTGGGAAGGCAGGTTTAGCGATTTCGGAGATCGAGTAAAAAAAGTAAAAAATAATGCCATTTGGTGGTCAAAAATGATCATTAGACATATGCACATCAAATTATCAGATATTTTATGAAAATTTTAATAATAAGTATGAATTTTGTTTACATTTCTATAGTTTCCGTACCAATGTTTATTCGTTAGACTTACGCGCCACTATATTTCGTCTCTAAAACAGCCACGCAGCATGATTGCTTCGAAAAACTGTTCAAAAATTTCAAACAATCTTTTTTCTAAAAGGTCATTTTTTTTCAAAAATTCTCAAAAATCTCATTTTGTTTAAACTTTTCAAAAAAAAATAAAGCTTTTATAAACATTTTAATTTTTGCTATGGTAAGTTCCAGCAACTTACCTCTGGGTACGATGCCATGCACCACTTGTTATCCTTTATCAGTCCAGTCATTTAGGCTTAAATTAGGTAAGAATCTCGGAATTCGAGATACCCAGCTGTAAGTCTGTAAGTACTTGTATATTGACACCCTAAAGTTGTCCCAAAACCTACATATTGTATTGACGCCTTACCATATGTAGGTTTTGAGACAACTTTAGGGTGTTAATATACAAGTATTTACAGACTTACAGCTAGGTATCTCGAATTCCGTGGTAAACTTACTATAATGACTGGACTATATAGTTATCACACGAATTTGCTATTTGATATAGGTTATTTTTCGCCGCACCTGTGACCGTACCTACTTGTTTCAATTACGCTCTATTTTAGCCCCGATGTATCAATCAGCTTGTTTTCATGTTGCTCATTTTTTGCATGTCGTAATATTTCACGTCGTCTCTTTAAATTTAAGACTAATTCTTTGATACACAAAACTGTGCGTCCGTAAGCGCATACAGATTAAGTTACAAGAACCTGTAACAATTTGACATTCGTTCATTGGAGCGGAAGAGGTTAAGAAACGCTGCCTCATGCGCCACTGTTGTTACATCTATCATACAATAACAATAAAAATAATATTTTTTTATTCATACTTACCCTCATCCCCATGCCCGGGGTGCGATCGTCATTAAATGATTTTTTAGCTACTATGTCTGATTTTTAAATTTCTACCTGCGAGCATCTGGTGTCCGCTTCCTCGCGGCCTAGAAAACTGAAGCTCTGGGAACATTTATCTAAATTCGATATTTTACTTTTGTTATTTTAATTTAAATATGTAATTTTATAATTGTAATCTTTTAAAACGCAAAATTTAATATGCGAAATGCAATTTAATTTTATAGTGATATTAAAGCAATTACAGTACCTGCTTCAAAACGCCTTTGAAGATGTGAATGAAACGAACAAAATGAATAATTTAAAAATTACACGCAAGTGAAAAAGGACAGTATTCAAGTAAACATTTTTTTATATTTCACATGATATATTGATATCAATCACTGTTTTTTGCATATCTATTTGATGAAGGTATCATTTAATATTCAGACTAACTAATATATTTTGGTTATTTTTTTCTATTCAAAACTATTCAAATAAAGTATTTGACAAAGGTTGAAAAGCTAAATCAAATATAAATAAAAATGAAACAAAACAAGAATCGAAAGTGTAGAAATTGTTCTATTGATCAATTGACTATGGAATACAAGTAAAATTCATTGTTGAAAGTTTTTTGTCGAGTCTCATGTTTTATTATCAAACAAATGATCCAATTTGGTTCAGGATGATAGTAAATTTTTATATGATGTTTAGTACAGTTCATTATAATGAGATCCACTACAATGAGGATTATTGTTATAATTGTTATTAATATATGGATTGCCAATATTTTTCTTAAATCGGTTATTTTATTTTTTTCCAAGCTTTAGTCGATTACACACAGACGTTTTTTATCTTATTAATATCAATTTAATTTATGAATTTAATTTTGGGCTGATTTTAAGAAAAAATTAATTTTATTTGAATTTCAAATTGAACATACTACATAGGCTGCCAGGGAAAAAACTGGTCCAATGTCTTATTTTAAAGGGATTTTACGGAATAATAGCCACATTATTTAACCAACATAAAATATAAACTTCATGGATCCATTTTTCATTTTTTTACAGAGATACCCTGTATATAACCTTGATCTTGTATCTTGTCAGAAATATTCATCAGCAAAGATAGAATAACTATTTATTTAATTTATGAAAAATTGCTTTTTTAACTTAGTTTACTTTCTTATTTACTATTTTTAATGAGTAGATCTTTGCCAGAGTAAAAGTTCAGTTGATTATTTTTACTCTACCTAAGTGTAAGCTTTTATAGAGGTTATTATAAAAAACTGTTGAAACTTAAAACTAACAAAACATCTTATAAAACAATTGAATAACGTATAGGTACTTGAAAAATATATTAAAGTCTCGTAAAGTAAACAACAGTGCTCACAACCAAAAAAACTAACAACGAAAGAAAATACATTTGTTATGGATTTTCAAACATAGCCGTTTATCTCCTAATAACAACGTCGTAAGAATCAAGATGATGCCTGGACACCTATTTTCCCTCTACTTTCAAATATTGTTGTTAAAAAAATTTAAACTTGTCTTTGGGATACCGGTGGTGGACCTTTTTATCCGCGGACCTGTAAGCCTCGCTCTACTCTATATAATTCTTGATTAAATTATAGAAATTACTCGTAAAGTTGAATGTTTTTTGTAAATAGCTATATCTAGAAATTTTGTCAACTTTATTCTTTCACAATTTTTTTATTATTATATTACAATACAATTATATTTATAATTTTATTTATAATAAACGATAAAGAGAAAATTAAAAATAGTAAGAATCTAGTAAAATTAAAAATAGTAAGAAAACATTAATAAATCAAAAGCTCAATAAAATTTTAATTAAATCTATAATTTATCAAATTTCTTCAATCCTGTGATTTAGCTTTTTGAACAATTTCCTAAAAATAAGTATTTAAAATTCAACCAAAATACTGCAAAAATATTTCATCAATATCAATGTCAAAGCTCAGAAGATCGAATTTGTTTTTCCTTGAAGTAACTTCGCGCTTTCTTTATTCTGGCGCATTCGTGTAAAAACCATGAAAACTTTTGTCACTTATTCATGTCCCATCGATCGGACATATATTTTGTAAACCACGCTAAAGTCAACTGCAGTGTATAAATAATGAAAATGGACTTTTCATAAACATTCGGATTCAGGTATGCGGCATTTTAAATCAGTACAGATAGTCTTATAAATAATAATTTGGAATTTATCGTGTTAATTATGTATACATATGATGAACATAAACCCTCATTTGTACAGGTAAATAAAATTAAAGAGTATACCCCAAGTCTTTAAATGAGTGTGTAAAATTACTTGCTCAAAGCTAAAATAAAACACTGATTGATTTACAGTAAATATTCAGGTTGATAAGAAACGATTGTGCATCACGCATAAGGATTTAACGGCTGAAAATAACTTAATGTATTAAAATTTATTAACAAAACTAGTGGAGTGCATGGCATCGTGCCTCAAGTCAAATTGCTGGAACTTCCCGTACCGTGATTAAAATTCTAGGTACGGAACCCAAAAGAAATTACACAAAATGTGTACACATTATTAAAATCTCTATAAAATATCTGATAATTTGATGTACTTATGTCCAATAAACATTTTGGACCGCCAAATGACATTTTTTTAAATTATTTTTATTGAGAGTCCATAACCGCTGGACCTGCCTTCCCAAAAATTTGAACAGTTCTTTATCTTGTCAATACAAGTAAAATGTTTTTCGAATTATTAAAATCAGACGCTGCTCCGTTTTCTTAAAAACTCAGTTACCATTTTTGGCACTTTTTGCCCCGTATCTTGGGAACGGCTAGACCTGCCTTCGCCAAAAACTAATCAGCACGTTTCCTTATCAATACGAAACGAATGTTTTTTGAATTATTCAAATCGGTTGATCGGCGTTCCCGAAATCGTCGACGAAAATTTGTATCCGCACACACACACACATATATACATCCATTTTTTCTAAGGTATGCCAAAATGTTCAAAAACTTTTAAAACGTAAAGATATATCAAAATTTTCATTTTTAACTATAACTTACCCTACGGGAAGTTAATAAGTATGTTTTGCTCTGCTGTAGACAAACTTTTCAATATATAGAATTCACACATATATAAAGTATGGAAGATTTGATATTTTTCATATTTCATGCGATTTTCACGTGTGCCCCTCTAGGTGATCTCACGTAATTAATGGATGTAGCCGCTTGTATTTTGTAAAGATTGCAAATGTTTTAAATTGTTGTAATTTTTTACCATAGTTTAGAAATTTTATTTTATGAGACTAAATGTTTATTGTTTTTATATTCTTGGTAATCATAACTGCATGTCTTAGTTTTTAATATAGGGTAGGACGGGGAACATAGGTCCAAATTGACTTGGAGTAACTATACTGTCTAATAGACAGTAGTGTCTAAACCAAATGATTTACATCACAATACATGTATCAAACAAACAAGTATCGTACTATGTTCAGTGAAATTCTCAGTTAATTTTCACTTATAGAAATGTGTTTTTTTACTATTTTTCTGAAATTTGTCATCTGTCTCTTTTTACCTCATAAACGGAGTAAAATGAGACGGCCAGTGGCAAACAAATCCAATGTTTTATTTTTAATTTTAAAGAGATTTTACGAAATAATAGCTACATTATTCGACCAATGCAAAATATAAATGTCATGGGTACATTTGTTAACGAGATAACACTGTACATCATCTTGATCTGGTATTTCGTCAGAAATATTCATCAACACAGTTGGTATAATTATTCTTTTATTTATTTAATAATTCATTTATCTCACATAAAATTGCATTTTTTTAATTTGATTTTTTTATTGTTTACACCTTTGTCAGAGTAAAGGAGGTTCATGATCCTTTTTACGTCACACACGTGTAAGCTTATGTAAAAGTTATATAAAAAATCTGTTGAATCTAACTTAAAATTAACAATACATCTTATAAAACATTTAAATAATGTATACTTCAAATTATATTAAGGTCTCGTAAACTAAATAACAGTGCTTACAACCAAAAAAAACTAACAACGAAAGAAAATGCTTTTGTTATGGATTTTCAAGCATTGCAATTTATCTTCCGATAGCGACGTCTTATGAGTCAACATGATAGCTGGTTATACATATTTTTTTCTTTACTTTCAAATAATGTTGTTAAAAAAAACTCTTTACTTCACTTGCTTTTGAGATATCGGTGCTGGACATTTTTACCCGCGGATCGTTATGCCCTGTTCTACTCTATTATTGTTATTTGGTTACAACAAAACGTTCATTCTTTTTAGCTTTTTTTTCATTGGCATCGATTTCGAGTAATGATTAATTTTTCAACTCCATTTTGGAAAGTTATATAAACTTACTTATAATTACTGACAAATTTCAAGATATATATTTTCATTTTAGTTCATAATAATTTCACAACAAAATTTAAAGAGAAATTTTAGCTACTTTCTTCTCTTGACATCTATATCGAGTAATAATTTATTTTCCAAGCTGAAAAGTTAGACAAACAGAATTTTATTCCAGATCAGTTTCTAAATATCTATTTTCTATTTAGTTCATTGTAATTTTCTGACTCACTGAGCGTAATCTCTGTAGTGCGATTGCTCAAGTTTATATAAATATTTGCTAATTCTTTTGAAACAAAGACAATTTATATATTCAATATACGATTCAAAGTATTTCATTAGCAGAGATAGAAGGAATTAATGAGAAATCGAGTCGGCAGGTACACGCTGATACACTAATGTAGTACCACGGTCATAACGTAATTGTGAGCACTCATAGTGTAAGGACGTATCGATTTTCCTTCTTTATTTTTTAAGAAAAAAAGTCAATAGAGCGCATTGATATTTGTTTAAAACCAATGAAATGCTAATTGTTAAGTATCGTTTTTAAACTGTTGTTGTTTTTATTATTTTCCCGTTGGATAATTTATAGTAAACAAAAAAAAGGAAAATGAAAATTTTTATATATTTTTACGTTTCAGAGGTTTCTGAACATTTTGTCATATCTTAGAAAAAATGGATGTATGTGTGTGTGTGCATGTATGTGCGGATACAATTTTTCGTCGACGATTTAGAGAACACGGATCAATCGATTTGAATAATTCCATTTCTACTGATAAGGAGACGTGCTGATTAGTTTTTGACAAAGACAGGTCTAGCCGTTTCGAAGATACGGACCAAAATGTGCAAAATATGGTATTTTAGTTTTTGAGATAACGGAGCATCCGATTTAAATAATTCAAAAACCATTTTACTTATATTGACGAGATGAACAACTGGTGAATTCTTTGTGAAGGCATGTCCAGCGTCTTCGGAGATCCAAGAAAAAAAGTAAAAAATAATGCCATTTGGCGGTTAAAAATGATCATTTCATAAAAATTATAATAATAAGTACAAATCTTGTGTACATTTATATGGGTTTTGTACCGATGTTTATACGTCAGCAGCGCTTTGATTGCTTTAAAAAATGTTCAAAATTTAAAAAAAAATCAAAATTTCAAAGTACAAATCAAAAAAAATTTTTTCAAAAGTCATTTTTTTCAAAAATTTCAAACATTTTCAAAAATCTTTTTTTTTAAAGTATGAAAACATTTTTTTTTTTAATTTAGTTTTTGCTACGGGAAGTTCTAGCAATTTGCCTTAAAGCACGATGCCATGCACCACTAGTTTTTATAATGCTACCATAAGCTATAAATTTTAAAACTTATTATGATAAAATGTAATATTTTGGTATATTATTTTTTATCTATCGGAATTCCATTTCAAATTATGATCTCACTTTCAAAAAATCTAATTAAATAAATTACGTACAGCACTTGTGAATATCTGTTAGATCTTTCTCTGTGGAGGAGACGAAATGTAAATAAACATATAAAATTAATTAAAATCGCTATAATCGTCTGTTTTATACAATGTAAGAAAAGATTTCTTTTACTTCATTATTAATTAAATTACAAATATTTTTTCCAAACAAAATTTATATTTTATTATATAAATTAGTATTTAAATATTTTCATATTCTTTTGGCTGTTTATTCTAATGAATTAGAGCACAAGTTAATGTAGAAGTGAAAATAATTTTTATAATTGAAATTAAAAATTTAAATGGAATAAATGTTTAGATTTTGAAATTTAGTAATTTTTAATAATTTAAATCAAAATAAATTTAATAAAATTTTAAATAAAAATCAAATTCACACAAAAGTGAGAAAATTGAAAATATTTTATGCTGAAGCATAATATAATATGTGCACCATATGTAGGTACTGCATTTACCTCTTCAAAGTCATTGCATTTGAAATTTAAATTGCAATCCATCAAATAATACAATTTTATAAGATATTATGATAAGATTAAAATAAAGCTAATATTATGTTTTAAACATGTGTAGATATCACTCCAATGAGTGATTTTATAATTACTGCTGAGGCAGAGTATTATACATCTATTGTACTTAACATAAAAATTATACATATTTTTCAAAAGTAAAATATCATGAAAATGATGTTCCAATTTGCATAACTTTTAAATATCTTTCTCTTCATATTTATAAAGTATTCATTATTCACTTTGTTATTTATACATAGCGTAAATTAAGTAATACAAATGTTCTTAATGGATAAAAAATAAATTTAAAATTTCGAAGTAAAATATCATATTAATTGAATTTTAATTAAATTTAATAAATTATATTATTTAACTTACAATTAGATTTTAAATCAAAATGAACTTTTTTTCAAAGGTGATTCATTTTGATATTTATATGGTTAAATTTAATTAGTTATTTTATGCTTCTAAATATATTACATTTTCATAAGTTTCTTATTATTAAAAGTATAGTATTTATTGCACAAATTAAGTATGAAAAATTCTTTTTAAGTAACACAAAATAAATTAAATATTTGGAAGTAAGACATGATATTATTTCTCATGTTATTATTTCAATAAATAATATTTTTCGGCTTAATTAAAATTTAATTCAAAAATTAAATTTGAAATAAAAACGTAATTGAAAAAATATATACGAATGTATAAAACAAGCTTTAATTTAACTATTAGATAATTAACAAAAAAATCTTTTTTTTCAAATATAGAGCTATGATTAAATAATTCTATTTAAGTTACAAAATATATACTTATAAGTGAAACGAAAAATTTATTTATAGTCAGTAAACTATATTATTTTCACTTTTACATATATTATCATTTTATTTAATATATAATAATATTTATACTGTTTTTTAATTAAATTAGATTTTTTTCCAAAATTTTTTAATTTTTATACATTAGTAACTATGCTTTAATTTAGTTAATTAGATTTGTTCCAAAATTTCTTAATTTTTATACATGACTATGCTTTAATTTAATTAGTAATTGTATATTTGTTATTTATTAAAAAATCCTTAAGTTTAAAATATTGTGCTATGATTATATAATTTTATTTAAGTTACTTAATAACTAATGAGCAAAACAGAAAATTTATTTATAGTTATATTTGCAAAATTAAAAGATTCATTTAGATAATTTACTGCGCTGCGTTAATTGACTAAATGATAAATTGGCAGACAGTTTTATCACTAGTTACGATAATTTAATTAATAAAGTTCTAATTGAAGAAAAATATTTGAATTGGCATGAAAACTGAACTTTAATCTATATACATATGTATATTAGGGTGGACCTTAATATGGACATTTTCGAATTTCCTTGCTCCCAAGGGCTCAAATGGTTCCAAATTGATAAAAAACAATTCTCTGAAACTCTTAGCTCTTAATATTAACTTTTAGATAGTGCGCAATTCAATTCAAACTTCGTATGGAAATAGCATGGAAAAAATTTTGAAAATTAAAAAAAAAAAAATTGTAGGTATAACTTAGAGACAAATGAATTAAAAGTGAAAATTCGTGTCATTTTTTATTGAAAATTCGACGCTCTGCAAAATTTTTGAAAATTTTTTTATGCTATTTCCATACAAAGCTTTGATTAAATTGCGCTCTATCTAGAAGACAATATTAAGAGATAAAACTTTCAGAGAATTGTTTTTTATCAATTTGGAACCATTTGAGCCCTTGGGAGCAAGGAAATTTGAAAATGTCCATATTAAGGACCACGTTAATGTATATATATATATATATATATATATATATATACATATTTATATATCTGTGTATAAGTATATACCTACATCTATATCTGCTCCTCTAGATCTCCCTGTCATATGCGTCAACCTGACAGGCGCTGATATGTACACCATTTACCGCTCTTGTTTCGCATATCGTTTATGAGATGTTATTGAAATGCGTAATTTAAGATCTGCCACGGACGGGTTTTGACCCGAATTTTGCTTTTTTGTATTTATACATTTTTGGTTTTCGGTTTTTGCTTTCGTTTTTTCGGTAACTCGAGGGAGAGTCGATCAAATCACCCGGAAAACGACGTGAAACTTTGATGAAACTCGATCGAATTCACAGGTATCGAGTTTGTTGACGACGGGACACAAGCCAAAAATTATATATATATATATATATAATATATATACATATATATAAGCCTTACTTTCTTAGCATTTGTTTAAAATATTACATAACATTTTAAACTATGCTCGGTCCCTCAGTCGTTGAAGTAAAATAGCAAAATAAATTTATATCTGA